>NC_053428.1:17358049-17548209 GCF_007990345.1 Gossypium hirsutum | reverse complement strand
AATGGATCTCAGCTTCCAATGACTTCTAAATTCGTCATTCAATGTGGCCACCTGCATCATGAGCAAAAAACCATTATGTCCATTACCACATCCATGAAAACCATCTGAAAAAAAAACTCAAATTTTCCAAAACTATGCCCATAAAAGAAAAGGGGAGAATTGACTAGTCCATTTTCCTGACTGTTATTGAAAGAACGATTACCCAATACAGAAGGTACTAATCGTTCCTATGTTAATGAAAATACCTCAAACAGCATCAGATTTTTTAATACTATTTGGCATCCAGCACTGTTTACTGCTGAACTTTGTATGAAAGCATCTAATAGAGACTCTAAGAAGTGCAACTAGTAAAGTACATTGCATTTCTAGGCATTATTACATATTTATACAAGTTGATGCTTTGGTACAATCAAGTAGAGCTGACAAAATTCTCCAGAAAAAGAAATAGGGAATTCTCAGAAGCTAAAGATTTGTTTTACTTGCCCTGCACAACTCATCCTAGCCAAAATATGCACAAGCAAAACTAGAAAACAGTTCTAGACTTAACCCAAACCGAACTGGTTATCATAATATATACATTTAATTATCCATGAAGTAGCAACGACCAGATGCCTATGAATCTCACTAGAGGCAATGCAATAAACCATCAATGAATAATCTGTTTCATATAAAAGATTACCCTAGTCCACATCTTATCCTATCCATCTACGTTTTTGGGAAGAGCGTTGCTCTCTTCCATATCTGCTCACCCAGCAGACAAATAGTGAACTATCACAAGTCCATGGCAAAGTGGTAATTTGTGCAGGGATTAGACATTGGCCACAAAGATGTTCCCTTATAATTCATTTGATAGTACGTTGTGTGATTATCAAAAAAAAGTTAGTAAGTTGTGTGATGTTAGAATTTATATTCAGAAGCTTGTGTAATAGCTAAAACCAAATCCAAATTGATTACCTAGTAGGATGATGGCTCCATAATCATATCTATGGCGTATACAGCGCCCTGCATAGTAAAAAAGGTAGTCATTGAATAACACCATTGAACTGAAGAAAGTTCTTTTTCCTTTTTTTTCAAGGGGAGATTTAGGAAGAATATATGTAATCAACCATCTGTATATAACCAAAATATCATGCAAATACTTGGACTTAATGTATTATCAAATCACATAATAAACAGTGCAAGAAGAATGAGCAAATGAATAAACTAGAAGCTGGAAATTTACAGGACATACCAAGAGCTTGATTTAGAGCTCTGAAGGCTTGCTGGCAGTACCACTCATTTCCACTCAGAGGTTTTAGATATCTGTAAGTATATAATTTCTTCTTTAACTCGATCTGTTTATCATTTCTGCAAAGTCATAGGAGTCAGAAATCAAGAAAAAAAAATTTTGTCTGGAAACATCATCATGTGAGAAAATACATATTCGGGAAGGGAAGCCAACAGCTATCTTAGATAGTCAAGAATGACAATTAGTTAGCAATCATACTACAAAATATGCCTTGTGCTTTAAAGGCACAGACAAACAGCAGATAATCTTAAGAAAATGAACACAGGTGATCAGTGGCAGAAACACCAAGTTAGTGACTGAAATATATGAAAAGACCAAAACCTCAAGCAATCAAAAGGATAAACCACCCTAGCATTATCATCAGAAAAATCTATGCCTTCTGACACCTGCAAAGAATAGAAATCAACTTTTAATGAACTGCATAAATGCATTTCCACCATGAAAAAGTGCCAAGACATAAGACATTAAAATTGCATTCCATAATTAGTCAAATAGGACAAATGACCAAGCCTATGGAATAATATAGTGACAATTGGATTGCACTGTCCCCAACTAGACAATGAAATTAATCCCTTAAAAAAGTCTCCTGCCAGTCAGATTACCTTTCCTCGGAAACTGCAAGAAAAGCCGCCCCTCTGGGGCTAGTAACTTCTGCAGACTCAATCACATTGTCATCTGTTCTTTTTAACCTTCTCCTTTTCTGAAGAACAGGTTTCTTGACTTGAGATACTGAATTATAATAACCTTTCAGAACAGTCTCAAATTCTTCCTGATCACCCCCTCTTGGCTCTGCACAGACACCATTAGATCAGATTTCCAATCCAATAAGAGATATCTGAGAATGAACATTATGAGTTATAAACACCGAGCATATCAGGCCATTTCCAACATCCATACAAAGGGCCAGGCAAATGTGCATAGAAACAGTTTTAAATAGCAATTCCTAACAAGAAAATTAATGATTGCAACCACATTAGATCTAGGGAAGGGATAAAATATGTATTACCAACAAAAAGGGGCTTTCGTGCTTTAAGTTGAGACCATTGGCCTGTGTTATGCCAACGATCACTAAGCTTCTTCATCAGCTTGTAACTTGGGAAGAATATCAGACAGCCACCTGGAACAATCTTGAAAATTTCTTCCAAGGATTTGCCAAGTGAGTCCTGCAGAAGGAAAATTTCAGATGTACAAATGTCAAAAAATAATTATTTCTCACTCAAACAAAAAATGAAAAAAAAATCCAATATACCTGGAAAGCATATTGATCCGCTGTTTTGTAACTTGCATCCAATTGGTAATTGTCTGGGCCATGGGAGATTACAGCAGACCATACCTGTAACAGAATAGCTGATAACTCATAATTGAAATGAAGTGGAAATAAGAATCATAAACATGAGGCAAATAAAACTTATACCTGGGATTTGATATCAATAACATGAGGAGCCTCCAAACAGTTTCCAAACTGCACGCCAAGTTCAGATGAGAAGGAGTTCATTGGCGATAGTGTCCTAGATTATAGAAGTTAACAAAATTACAGGTGGAAAACACTATTTGGAAATGCAAGTGAGCCCAAAGAAACCAGTAAATGGAAAAGACAAAAGAATTTATTTGAGAACCTTCCCTAAATTGCATCACATTATCAGGCATCATAAATGGCAAGTTTCTTCAGAAAGGATAGCAGACCTATGGGATGATGTCACATATTATGTGTCAATTAGATATTACAAAGATCCTTCCAAAGAAAGATGTCTTTCCAGATAGGTAGAAGCAGTTAATGGCTTTGACTTGGCTATAAACTTGCAAAAAAATTTGGAAGACGATATTTCAAGGTTGCACAAAGCTGAACATACTTTTTTATGATGCATAGAAGGTTCATTGATGCAAGGCAAGCAACTGAAACATTCAAATAAGGACCATTCTTACCCAGAAGTTAAGATGACTGATAATGAAAGATCAGATACATCTCTGAATACAACAGACGGGTTCAAGCACCACAAACCTAATGAACATGTCCAACTGCCAGAAGCATTTTCTGCATGCAAACAATATCAGTAACCTTTCTATTTTAATCAAAGGAGCAGAAAACATATGGCAATAACAAAAACTGAGTTCTCTTGAGAAACTTTTTAACTATTATAGCACTGAAGGGAACAAATAACAATTAAAACAAACAGCAAAATTCCAAATTCATGCTTATTATTATGTAAATTCTTTGTAAGCTATGAAACTTGACTCTGACTATAAACTGTAAGATCAACATATCCCATTCACTACTATTAATATGGATGAAATTCTCCCTGAAAGTTACTCATAGCATGACAATGATACTGTTTGCCTGAAAATTAAGAATAACAATGGATAGTGTAAATTTGGATATTCTTAAACATCCAATTTGGTTTTTGCATATTAAAATCAACAAATTTAAAGCATATGCAAATATTAACCCTTGAATATCAATTATCTGAATCCAAAATACTTAAGCATATATATAACAAATTCAAATATCTAAATCTGCATCCATTTTCGCTTATTTGTAAAATGCAATAATAATAATAATAATAATAATAAACTTGACTAAATGAACTCAAATATTTAGCAAATCCAGATATCTGGTAGAGAATATTATTTAATTCGGGTTCAAATAGTGTTACTCAGACTTAATGCAAATAATAAAGGAATCGGATTTTAAAGTAGTTATGCTAATTTCAGTACAGATATTACAAAAGAGATGTAGATATCAAACCTATAGTCATCTCTAATTAAAATGACAGAATAAAAATATAGTAATAAACTCATTAAAAACTCACTCTCATCTTTTTTAAAATATCGTTGTAGAGCAAGCTGATAATCAAAAACGTGAGAACCATCTCTTGAGAAGAAATATGTCAGTGAAGAGAACAGTCCTGTAATACATTTCTTGATGTGGTTAAAACCAATATTAAGACTGCAGGGGATTTTAAGTAGCTTGCAGTATAAAAACAAGAAAATAAAATATGTACCTTCCAAGGTTATGATAGACATGCCACTTAAATGAAGTACATCTGATTCTGTATCTGAAGCAGCTCTGATTGCCTTGAATAAAATGCGGTTCATTGTCAGTATAAAACAGTAAGAATAAAGACTCAAAATGTTGTTGAGTACCTTTGTTGCACATTCTAGCAAGACAGGGAAGAATTGCTGTGAAATGTTAGCTTCTTGGAGTTGCCTTACTGCCTTGTCACCGGTCCAGCTAAAGACATGTTCATAGAAACATGTAAGGCCATAAAAACCAAATTCTAACAGGAAAAAAAATGAAAAGACACATAATAACTTTATAACTTTCTCAAACAAACTTATTTGCAGGAACTAAGGTGAAAATTGACATAGTTTCATTGATTTCTTTATTACAAAAGAAAGCATGATATCACAATTTAATTTAATGCAATTGCAGACATAATGCAATCTACAGCATGCATCCAGCTTTTAGAAGCTCAGTTAGTTTGAAGACAGTGGCATACCTTCAAGTAGATGATAACAAGAATGTGTGTGCTAAAGAAAGAATTTTCTAAGGCATTCCATTATATTCGCTGACATGACAGTCCCACAAGGAGAGATAAGGATAACCACAACAATGAAGTTTTTTACAACACTTACGAGGAGAAGTAGTGCTTAGATTCATTTGTTCCTTCTAATTTGCTCTTTGTCTGCTCAATCCAACTTATTAGGTTCTACACATCCATGACATCAAAAGCAAAAAGTTAACTAATATAACATCAGACCTCACTGTTGCATGATCAATTACTTCCCTTACCATTATCATTTCAGACAATGGTTGGTAAACGTCGGCCTTGATCATCTTGAGTTGATGAAGCTCCATCTGCAATTCTACCATAACCAATAATTGCTATAAGAACTAGAATCCTAACATGATAAGGTAAAAACAGAAGTTCGGTAACCTACTGTGCAAAGCATCTTCTTCAAGATCCACACTACCACCTTCACGAGCAATATCCTCTAAATTGCTGTAACAAAAGAAACTCTTGATATTCAACCTTCCCAAACTAAACAAATATAAAAGAAAATCAAATGTCAACCAGTCATCCCAGATGGCATGAGAAATGAGTTCTAAAGCACCTGCATTTGCCTATATGTCTAATTTAGCAAGCCACCGACTATCATTGACCTCAATTTCCAAAACTCATATAAGGATCTAAAGAGATGTTTCTTAAATCCTTTGGGCTCAACCAAATCACATCTATTCTATGTAGATCCCAAGAATGAAACACAACTTTTGAATGCATCTGAGATTGCAGACTTGGAGGAGTTTGTGTACTAGGAATAAGAGAAAAGTTAAAAACCAAGGGAAATAAAGTGAATTTGACATACTTGAGTGTTTCTACAATCGTAAAAAACCACAGAAAGGTCAAAAGGTACATAACTTCTGGGTACATCAGATGCTAAAACCAAAACCAAACAACAAACAACCCTACAATACAAAACAAAACAAAAACAATTTGGCTAACCCAACTCAGCAAAACTAAAGGGTAGAGCCAATATATACAAACAATTACACGATCTAAGTCGATACTATAGAATGTTTGGTTCTGCTAAAATTTATCAGAAAATAATCATGTGTTCATCAGGAAATCATTGTGAAACTTGGCAGTAACATACTGAGCTTCATCAAGAACTATAATGGCTCCTTTGATATCTACATCCATTGCCCCTCGAATAACAGGATTGATAATGTAGCTATACGGGCAAAAAATCAGTTGTGCATCATCTGCCATTGAACGTGCAGCATAGTATGCACATCCTAGAAATTGAAGAAAAAACCTGTGTCAGATTCAGAAGAGCAACGTAGTGGTAGAAATACATTTGAACGGGAAAAGAATAACCTTTAACAATTTGTCCAATTTTGACAATATCTTCAATATCATGGGCCTCATGACAGCCTCCTTTCTGAACTGAGGGATGACATTTGACCTTATGCATATTTCTGCATGAAATGAGTAATTTCTGTTGGTTATACTCTTATTTCGAAATTGACAGTGAAATTGTGGACAACCAAAACTAAGACACCATAAATGGATACCAGACAGAGGACCAACTCACTTAAATTCAGAGCATCCTTCCTCTTGACTCAACAGAAGCTTGCTGTCAAATTCCAGTAGTAGGCTTAGTATGAAAAAAGTAACGGAAATCATACTAGGTAAGAATAAAGAATTCTAAGGTCCAGATATTGCACCATTCTTCATCAATATTCTCCTTGGAGACATGAGGATTTGTGCAATAATGTTTCCTTGAAGCCTGAGAAATTTTCAAAAAAATCAAATTTTGACCAATTTTCCGTATCTGAATTTGTTAAACATAAGAAAAATTATGTAACAGAACGCAATTGATGAAAGCTTTTCCACACACACAAAATGGAAGAAGAAGAAGAAGAAGAAAGTCAAAAAGAGAAAAGTATAAAATACCAATATTGCCATGGGCACTCGATAAGAAGTTTTCCTGTATTCACGAATCACTTGAGAAATTTGTGAATGAGTCCTCCTGACATTGATAGGAAACCACAGTGCTTAATAACAGATCCACACCTTCAATTATACAAGTCCTTGCAGCTTTTTTACAAAGATTAATGAAATCAGAATATTAGCTCAGTTATCATGAATATTTTAAAGGCATAAACCAGCAATGATCCCAAGCACGATACCAACTCCGCAAGAACCATTCTCTATCACAAAAAAAAAATTAGTATCCTTTTCACTCGACACAAACCATAAACCTTTGTTCCTGTCATAGCTTTGATAATAGGCTCTAAATCAGATTATTTCAGAACCAAATTCAAATTTGAGTGATAGTTGGTTGTCAAAAGGAATGGAGAGAAGGATAATTTAAATAGAATATGACCTTAAAATGAAGCCTGCTTCAGACAAACCAAAGGTAATAAAAAAAAAACCAAAACGCTAAATTGATTTTATAATTACACTTACGAAGCATAATATATGGTAGGAGCCAACATTTTCTTCTTATTCTTGCTATTCGCTTCATTCTGAGGTGGCTCTGAAATGCTTGATGAAGGAATGCCTAAGACAATAATCAAGGATAATCACGCATGCACCCTTGAATATAGATGAACGTACTTATTCTAGCAAGTTCCAATTTGAAGCAAAGCAATGCCGGAAATCGAGATCCTGAACTATCAAATAGAATGCCAAGGAAATCTGAGAAAGCATTGCAAACTTACTTGAAGTTGAAGGTTGTGTTTCGGGAATAAAACCACCGCCATGACCGAGAGGATCAGTGACGGCCTCTGGATCCGGGATGGATTGAGACAGATTGCCTTTGATGTTATTGATCTTATAGTTTTTCTGCCAAGCAAGAGTGGAGCAAAGAAGCGACAGTGATTTACCGGTACCAGTGGGCGATTCAATCAAGGCATGAAAATGGCCGTCTTTCTGAGCTCGATCTAGGGTTGATATGACTCTGTACATGAAGGAAAGCTGCGTCCCATACGGCTTGTATGGGAATTCCACCGGAATCCCTGCAATATGGTGAACATTTTTGGGATTCTTGGGATTGATGAAGTAAGGGTTAGGAGTTTTGCTGGGTTTAGCTCCATTTCCAGTTCCGAGAGCTGCAGACATTGTTTTGATCGGGTTCCGAAAAAGAGAAGTGCATGCGGACGCTTGACTTGAGTTATAGAGAGCTTAAGACTGTGGAATGGAAATATAAGCGGGAGAAGTGAAGTTTTGGCGGGAGTTTTGAGCGTATTGCTTCAGTTACAAGAATGCCAAAAAAGGAAAACTAAAATCAAAATATAAAAAACAAGTAAAAGCCCATCTAATTGGGCTTGGTGGAAATAATCCATTGGCGGTGTTGTAGTTCAAATATGAAGCTGATCCTAGTCGGTTTGCTGGATTGTGTCGTTACAAGTGTTTGGGCCAGGGTCTGAATAAATATATCATAAGTTTTTTTATTTTAAAAGTCAAGCAATATATAATTATTTTACTTGATTTAATAATATTGAAATCAATATTTTCTATTTATTTTTCCCTTATCTTCTTTTTATTTTGCCTAAAGTAGTGAATTAATTATTAGTATTTCTTTTCATCAAATTACGAAAAGTTACAAAATGATCATTTAGCTATTAGAAGGGTTACAAAATTGTCACCCTAACAATTCAATTTTATCTTTTTTTTGTCACCAATCAACAAATAGTGGTAACTTTTAAACTGACATGATAACAATTTTAAATCCCAACATTTATATATGATATCAATTTAGTATTAGTTCTAAAAATTTTAACCTTCAACCTTAAAATCCAACAAACCTCAAAACACACATAAAAAAAAAAGAAAAAAGATTATTCGTTTTTAGACTCCATTGATTCTTAGATGTCGTAGCATTTCTTTCAAATTTTAGGTTAAAATTCGTAAATTTTAATATAAATTTTGAGAAATCTAATCAAATTGTGTGATAAAGGATGATAACCTCGATACCTATAATCAAAGAAGATGACGAGGAATGGTGATTCCAACAACTATGTGATATGGAGGAGGAAACCATAAAAGGTTTTTTTTTTTTTTTTGAGAAGATGATGAAATCAAAAAATAAAGAAAGAAGAAATAAATGTCATGTCATAAAAAGTTGTTTTTATGCCCCGTTATTAAGGTGTCAAAGATTTAGCACTACAGCAATTAAAAAAATTAAAATTAAAAATTTCAATAATTAAATTGCAAATCTTAATAGTTAGATGATTAAAATAAAAAAAAACTGAAAGTTGGATAACGAATTAGGAAATTTACCGATAAAATTCACCTATACAATAATACAAAACTCAGTCTCGACTCTCGAGTGTAACAAAAGAAAGATAAATGCTCAGCATTTCTAGATCAAACCAGTAACCGAGAAGTGCTTTTCAATGGCGTTTCATTTCCGGCGACTCCCTGGATGGTATTTGAGTTTTAGCAGTGGCAGGTATCGTTTGCCCCACTTTAGTTCGTCCCTTTCTGTATTCCGATTTTCAACTATTAATGGTATTCCCGATTCCTCAATAAATGATCCGTCATTTCATCAAACACACAACCGGTGTAACGTCGACGAGCGTCGCGTTCTTACTGAACTCTCCGACTTGTTTCAGCTTTCTCATATCAACACGACGATTCCACTATATCCATATAAGGAGAGTTATCCGGTGAAACAAATAGAAAGTAGAGACGTTGATGAATTTTTATTGCCCGAAGAGAAATTGCGAGGGATTTTTCTGCAAAAGTTGAGGGGTAGAACTGCAATAGAAAATGGTCTGTCAAATGTTAGGGTGGAATTAAGCATCGATCTTATTGCCAAGGTCGTAGATAGAGGGAATTTGGGCGGTGAAGCTATGGTTTTGTTTTTCAATTGGGCAATCAAGCAGCCAGGGATACCAAGAGATGCTCACAGTTACTACATAATCATTAGAGCTTTAGGTAGAAGAAAATTTTTCGAGTTCATGATTCAAATCCTGCATGATATGGTGAAAGATGGCTTAAAACCTAATTTGGAGACAGTTTCAGCTGTAATGGACAGTTTCATTAGGGCCCGGCGTGTACATAAAGCTTTGGAAATGTTTGAGAACTTAGAAGAGTTTGGATTGACGCCTGATACTGAGTCTTTGAATGTGCTTTTACTGTGTTTGTGCCGTAGAACTCATGTAGGTGCTGCAAATTCGTTGTTCAATGCAGTGGGTGGGAAGATAAAGTTTAATTGTGTGACATACAATATCATGGTAAGTGGGTGGTCGAAATTAGGTAGAGTTAGCGAAATGGAGAGGACAGTGAAAGCAATGATAGTAGATGGATTTACTCCAGATTGTTCAACTTTCAGTTTCCTCATTGAGGGCTTAGGAAGAGCAGGGCAGATTGATGACACCGTTGAGATTTTTGATCATATGAAGGAGAAAGGCTGCATTCCAGACACTAGAGTTTACAATGCAATGATTTCTAATTTTATTTCTACACAGAATTTTGATGAATGTAAGAAATATTACAAGGCTTTGCTGGAAAGTAACTTTGACCCTGATTTGGATACTTACACGAAACTGATATCTGCTTTTCTCAAATCTCAAAAAGCGGCTGATGCTCTTGAAATTTTTGAAGAGATGTTAGTTCAGGGGATTGTCCCCCCTATTGGGTCTTTAACCTCTTTCATTGAACCTTTATGCAGTTATGGTCCACCTCACGCCGCTATGATGATCTATAAGAAAGCAAGAAAATTTGGCTGCCAAATATCACTCAATGCCTATAAGTTATTGCTCAAGCGGCTATCTAGATTTGGTAAAAGTGGAATGCTGTTAAATTTATGGGATGAGATGCAAGAAAGTGGTCATACTTCTGATATGGAAGTTTATGAGTATGTCATTAATGGTCTTTGCAACATAGGGCACCTTGAAAATGCTGTACATGTTATGGAGGAGGCTTTGCGCAAGGGGTTTTGCCCAAGCAAGATTATATGTAGCAAATTAAATAACAAACTACTTACTGCAAATGATGTTGATAAGGCTTACAAGCTATTTTTGAAGATTAAAGATGCTCGCCGCAATGAAAATGCTCAGAGATATTGGCGTTCTAATGGCTGGCATTTTTAAGTCGCACATTTATACGTAATTCAGGCAACTATACTTTGCCTTTGTCTATTTTATTAAACTAGCTTGTATTACTGATGTAATTATTTTACTGGTATTCCTAGAGTCTGTATCTAAGGTTTCTTGCCTAGTATGAAGACACTGCATTCTCATTGAAAGGTGTAAACATTGGCTTTTCTTTTACCTTCCATCTCTAGTTTACTTCTCTTTTGTTGCATTTCCGCTCTCAATTACTCCCTCAACTCGATAATGTTCATGTCTATATAGTAAGAATAATTGCTATTGGTAACATTATCTGCTGATTCTTGCTGATTTATATAGTATGATGTCTTTGTAAATTTATGGTTTCATATCTCGAATCATTGGCATTATAAAATATTCAGTACCCTGAATTTGGTGAACTGGAAACTGTCATTTCATGAAGTGCTGGATGAGTTTATGAAGTGTTGTTAGAATACTCACTTCTCTGTCAGCTTGTAATGTTTCATTTTATTCATTTAATTTTGAAGGATTGTTCAATGTTCACAGTGGGAGAGTTGTTTGCTGCTTAGTTCTTATGGACAAGATGTTGAAACCTGTTCTGATCCAGCATGTCACCCCATTCATGTATTAGTGTAGCAGGGCAGTGTCTTTATTGATTGCATATGTTTTGGAAAAGCGTTATAGCTGTACTGGTTCTTGTATTTCTTAAATAGAGCATGATGGGCTAGTTGAACCATAATATTATGCGTTTATGTGTCTGGGAATTGAGGAGCTTCTAGTAGAACAATGTTGACAATCAATTGTGAAGGGAGATTTAGATTATGCCAAAAAGAAAAAGAATGGGAAATGGGTAACTTAAGCTCTCTAAGTAGGTAGGGATTATGAATTCATGACCTTATCTAGGCTGTATGGCATTTCATTTGAAATTTCAGGATTTGGCAATGAGTTCTCTGTCAAAGTGAAAAATGTGTCAGTCTCTCAGAGAGGAAAAGTGTCTCCAGATGGTAGCTCGACCTCTGATTCCTCTTCCTATTTGGATGAAAAAATGGTTAATCTCTTCACTGCTGCTGGACATCTCATTAAGAGTGAGTCTGCCTATACACAGTGAAGATGAATCTGCCAGAAGTCCTCGTGACAATCCTACTGAAAGAAACTCACTAGAAAGTCAATCTCAACAATTTTCTGATGACCATTGTGGAAAGAATACTGAAGCAGATGCAGAAACAAATCAGTATTGAAATAGAAAATTGTTTTCTAGTCAACTTTTATTTTTATCATCTGACTCCTTTTTTTTCTCATTTGTTCTTGCTTATTTTCTTCATTTTTTCTGGACAGAAGTTTTGGTCAATCAGCTTGGGGGACTGTTGATAATGACGATGCAGACTGTGTGTGGGGATTAGGCGTTTAATCCTGTTAATGCCAATGTGGGCCTGAACTTCTTGAAGCATTTTTCCCCTGTTTTCAGCATCTTGATAATTTATGTTATGTAGATTTGTCATTTGTGTAGATTGCCAACACATTTGACATGTACCTTATCTGGTGATACAGAAAAATGTATAATTTAGATTAGATAGACTTGTCATTTGTGTAGAGCTAAGAGCTCTCAGTCTGAAGGCTGGTTATGATCCATTTTATTCTGATGGTATGAATTGCAGATTGAAATATTTACTCATGATTTTTAATCCCACATGGCAGGGTGTGGACTCTGACAAGCACAATGAAGTTGTTGGTTCAAGTGATTTTGGTGTACGCCCAACAAGAACAGAATCCCCAAGCGCAGAAAGCTTTTATGATGAGAAGTGTCCATTCACATTTCAAGACTCTGTTCCCACCACTCCACTCACCGAGTTTGGAAACTCCCCTTCAAGTGATCAGTTATAAAGTTCCTCTAGGTTTGTTTCTATCAGCATGGGCGATAGCGGATTTTCACAGCAACCTGAGATACTAGGTTTGTAACTCCATAAGTAGTACCAGAGAGTTTGGCCCTGGATTTTCTTTTGATGACGCGATCCATTTGGCTCCAGTGGTTCATTTAAAGTCCCATCAGATCATCACAGCCCAAAGAAAGGTTCTTCTGATAATTGGAGTGCTTTCTAACTAGTAATCTAATGAAAAATTGAGACTGGAAGAAAAGAACAAAATTTCTCTTCGATTTTCCATTTCTAGTGGTTTCTAAGTTTTTGGTTAGGTTTGCTGTTTGGCTACCTTTCTCCATATGCTGTATATTCTGCTTGCAACATGGAGTTGGTGCTTGTCTGGATATTTATTATAGAAAAATAATGAATGAATCAAGGCAGATATTTATTATAGGTTAAACTAAACAACTAGTCACTGAACCATGGTTAAATTTTTGTTTTAATTACATAATTAAAAAAAGTTGCAATTTGGTCGTTGAATTATTTAAAAGTTGTTATTTAAGTCATTGAGTTATTAAAATCGATATTATATATATTTTTTGTTTACTCTATTTGTATTAATCAAAAATTCTCTTTTGCATGTTACAAATTTATGAAGCAAAATAAAAACAACTTGTCTTTGATCTTCAAGATTGATTATTTAATATATGTTCTATTTGTTGATGGGTATTAATCTACTTTACTAATTATCAAATGTCGCTTAAAACTTATTGATAGAACTTTAGAAAAAAACACTTGACAATTAATGATTTAAATGAAATTTTTTGAATAATTCAATGATTAAATTATAATATTTTTCAATTAAGTAACCAAAATAAAATCTGCAAAAAGGGAAAAATACTTGATCGATTTATGAACAGTCATGAAGACACTACAAGGAAGACTACAATTGACCGTACCTCTTCCAAGTCTGAATAAAAGCTAGAAGCCAGTGGTGTTAATTGTCATTCTACAAATCCCATAAATTCAGAGGCCGAAATACACGAGCAAAATCCCCCAACTAGCAATAAGTAATTAAAATTTTCTGATTCAATGCGTCGCAAAGAGATTCCTTATAGATGTCGCATCGTCATTGTCTTCGTCATGCAAGCAGCAGCAGCTAATTCATGAACCATGGGATTCCAGTTCATCTCCATATCACACACAATGAAGAAATCTAACACCCAACCGAACATTAAGTTCCTACCAGCAACAAAAGCAGGGGTTCTTTTCGCATTTCATTTTTCACTTCTTTTCCTAATAAACTTGTAAGATTTTGTATTCAGTAAAAATGAAGGTTCAGTTTCATCAAAAGCATTTCTGTACCGACGTCTGAATGAAAGCCTGTGAGGATTTTCGCAAACATCTGACAACCCGCTAACTCTGATTTGGGAAACCGCCTATCATGTCGATACTAATGGATTTTAACGTGTGCTTTTCGTTCCCCTTTGTAATAATTTGTTGTCGCATCGTAAAATGACGCGGCAATTTTTGTTAGTAGGAAGAAAGCTAGTAGCTGTTAGTGTTAGGTTTGAATATTAAGTTTGGGCTGGGTCGTTAATTGGGCAGTGCAGCATGCGACCATCGTTGGGCCTCGATTGCTTTTGCAATTTCTTCACTGTCTTTTGGAATAGGCCGATCTGCGATGCAGGCCGCCATCCTAGAGTCCATGGCTCAAGATAAGCCGCATCATAAAACTTGATGCTGATAATGATAGAGGGGTCGGCAACCGGCAATTCCGGGTAGTTTACAGTGATTGTGGGGAAAGTATTGTTTCAGTTGTAAGATGATTGTTTGAGACTTTGTGACGGCTTCTATAGGATGGAAACAAGAGGAAATAGATTTGATGTGGATGGAACAGAAGGTATTGTTATTGTGAACGTAAATGTATGAGAGTATGTCACAGCTAAGTGGTCCATCTTGATCACAGCTAAGCTAGCAGAGACTCTTTCACATTTATACTTATAACAGATGCTGAAGGAAGGAAGATACAGACAAGAATCTTTCGGTCCCATCTTCAAAATGCCCAAATCGGCTGACTCTGCTCTCATCTCATCTTGCATTTGTGTATGTAATGTATTCCCTCTTTCACTCTCAATTTTCCTCACTCACGGTCGCAAGTTTACTTCCCTTAGGACAAATCCGACACCATGAAGTTTTCTGACCTTTCAAGCAAGCAAAGGTTACAACATCATTTCCAACCAACACGAATGCTTAAGTTCCAGCTTCAGTCATTAACTTTTCTCTATAACTTGAATCCAGAATTATATCATTATCAAGTAAATTGGCGATGTTTTGTCAGGCTGCCTTTTTTGACTTATGCTTTATTTTGAACTAAAAGAAGGAAACGCTTTGAAAGTTCAAATCCCTCATTGAACTCGTGGCTCTTTAGTGCGTGGGCATACGAATTCCAGTGCCTCTGTTCAGTTAATTTTAGTTGATTCCCCGATAAACAGAACACCAACAATGACGTTAGGACAGAAATACGGTGAACAGCAAGAAGCATCGCTTCCCTTTCTAACAAATACTTCTTCTCAATCTTTGTCCTAAATGGAACCCTTGTAAGTTGCTTATTGAGTAAAATCTCATTTCTGCCCCGCACCTGAACTTTGATTCTTTGATTGTGTTCCTTTTACGTTTGTATTTGGCAATTCTCACTTGGACATTGTTTTGGTTTTGCAACCCTATCGGCTACCATTAAGAATGGTATCCCCCCTCCTATCTCTCCTTTTTCCCGCATAGCCATAAGCATAGAAGTATAAGGCCGGTGGATTGTTTGGTAAAAAATATTCAAGTCTCATTCTTAGATTTGCTTTTTCAGCTGCTGACTGTGTTTCTTCTTCTGGCCTTTTTTAATATTATAGCTTCCTTCCTGCTTTATTATCACTTGCTTATTATTTTTTTATTGTGCTTTTTCCTCTGCTTTTTCTCTCTTTACTTCGTTAATTGAGTTTGAGATAAGGAGCTTTATACAGTTACTTCTTGTTAGGTTTCCGTTTTCTCCCAAATAAATAATATTATACTACCACTTGGCCTCATGAATGAATGTGCTATTCTTGAGTCTTGCTGCTTTATGTTGGTATGTTTTATTAGGTTTGATTCAGTCCTGGAATCTGATTCTGATTTCCACTATCATATGTTCACATTCTTTATTTTACCTGTCACCTCTATTGGTTCCGTCTCTAGATTCTTTTTGGGTAATTTTATCATTGGTTTCATCGTTCAATCAAATATATAGAGAATAATGAAGCACGGGGTGGTAGGTAAGGTTAAATTGATGGTTTTGTTTATAAATAAGGTTAAATAGACATGGCCTTTCCTTAGTAGTGTTTGATTGGTCATTGAAATTCTGTGCCCTTCCATGTTCTTTTGCTACTGGAGCTTTTTGGATCTTAATCTGTAACATAATATTTGCATAATATATCTTTAATAGTTTTATCTGAGAAACTTTTAGTTCCTTCTATATCTAGAGTTTCTAAAACGATTGGTGGCAATAGTGGACTCAATACATCTTGTGCCGGTCAAGTTGGTCTCATAGTTGACTGAAATGAATGTGGCTGGCTTTATTTTCCTACTCTCTCTCCACTTAGGGGTGTTTCAAATTGGTTATGGTAGAAATGCTTCCACTCAGCCAGCTGTTGTTAATATTGGAGCAATGTTTAATTTTGACTCTATCATTGGAAGAGTTGCCAAGATTGCTATTGATGAAGCTCTGAAAGATGTCAACTCCAATTCAAGCATTCTCAAAGGAACTAAACTTAGTGTTACACTGCAAGATACCAATTGCAATGGCTTTCTTGGCATGGTCGAAGGTAATTTACAATCCATTATCTGCTTTTGGTAATTACTTGTTTTTCTTACATATAATGGTCAAGAAAGAATATTGTCTGCTACTGATAATTAATATACTCAAATTTATGTGTTGAATAACAGCTTTGCGGTACATGGCGACTGACGTCGTTGCCATTATAGGTCCCCAATGTTCTGTGGTTGCTCCTATTATATCACATGTTGCAAGCGAACTCCGAGTTCCTTTACTGTCATTTGCAGCTACAGATCCCACCCTTTCTTCCCTTCAGTTCCCTTTTTTTGTTAGGACAGCACAGAATGACTTGTATCAAATGACTGCTGTGGCTGATATCATTGACCATTACGGTTGGAAGGAGGTCATTGCAATCTTTATAGATGATGATTGGGGGCGAAATGGTGTGTCAGCATTGAATGATAAACTTGCAGAGAGGCGCTGCAAAATCTCCTACAAGGTAGGTATTCAACCAGATTCTTCAGTGACTCAGGGTGCCATCATGGATGTTCTTGTTAAGGTTGCATTAATGCAATCTCGAATTCTTGTTCTGCATTTAAATCGAAGAGCAGGGTTTAAGGTTTTCTCTGTTGCAAACCATCTTGGAATGATGGGCAATGGTTATGTATGGATAGCTACGGATTGGCTTTCATTAGTTTTAGATTCTGAGTCTCCTTTGCCTTCTGAGACCATGGACAAAATACAAGGAGTTCTAACTTTGCGTCAACACACACCTGATTCGGATGGAAAAAGAGCCTTTTTCGCTAGGTGGAACCGCATAACTGGAGGTTCTCCACAGTTGAACGCTTATGGACTTTATGCTTACGATACAGTTTGGCTGCTTGCTCATTCTCTTGATGCTTTTTTTAACCAGGGTGGGGTTATCTCATTCTCTAATGATTCTAGGATAAGCTCTATGGCAGGCAGTGCTCTCCACCTTGAAGCAATGAGCATTTTCGATGATGGAGTGCTCTTGCTGAAGAACATATTGCTAAGTGATTTTGTTGGTTTGACAGGCCCGCTTAAGTTTAATTCAGACAGGTCTCTTATTCTTCCTGCATATGATATTATTAATGTGCTTGGAACTGGGATTCGACAGATTGGCTACTGGTCAAACTATTCTGGTTTATCCACTGTATCCCCAGAGACACTTTATACGAGACCACCAAACCGTTCAAGTGCAAACCAAAAACTATATAGTGTAATTTGGCCAGGAGAGACATTGTCTAAGCCTCGTGGATGGGTTTTCCCGAACAATGGAAAGCTATTGAGAATTGGTGTTCCAAATAGAGTCAGTTACAAGGAATTTGTATCGCAGGTTCGAGGAACTGATATGTTCAAGGGTTTTTGTATAGATGTATTTACAGCCGCTGTTAATTTGTTACCATATGCTGTTCCATATAAATCTATCTCCTTTGGAGATGGTCGTAAGAACCCAAGCTATACAGAGCTTGTGAATAAGATCACAACCGGTGTGAGTATCACTACGAGTGTGACTACTATGTTATTTCATCATATGTGAGATGTTGCTTTCTCCTGCTGGCTAATTGTCGAACTCCATTCCTGCAGGAATTCGATGCTGTTGTCGGTGACATTGCCATTGTTACAAATCGGACAAGGATAGTTGATTTTACCCAGCCTTATGTTTCATCTGGGCTGGTCATTGTGGCTCGGTTGGAGAAAGAGAGAAGTGGTGCTTGGGCTTTTTTGCAGCCATTTAGTCGCCGTATGTGGATTGTCACTGGTTCCTTCTTTCTCATTGTCGGAATAGTGGTTTGGATCCTGGAGCACCGGATAAATGATGAGTTTAGGGGCCCACCTAAACAACAAGTTATAACCATTTTATGGTGAGCGATAAAGTTTACTATTTTCTTGTGATGTAGATGCATTTGTATGTTTGCAAGTAGGATAGGAGTATTTACATAATATAGCATATCTAATCCTTGATGTGAAGAAATTTGTTCATGTCGGGTCAAGAATAATTTAAAGCAAACTGAAGAGCAAGAGACTAAATTTTTCTGTCAATCTTGAAATGGCACTGCAAAGAGAAATCTGCGAGCAGTGCATTGTGTAGTAAAAAATAATGAGAGCTGTCACAAGCATTTCCCCCTCCCCTTCATATCACTCTTTTTTGGTCTTGTTATCTATTTGTTGATGTTATCCCACGTCTATTTGGCTTCCTATGGTCTTATATTGAAATTGCGGCCCTCCACCTATTACCTATTGGTTTTAGGTTGGATGCATAATACTATCAATATCATAATGCTTAATTACAGTAAGCTTTTTCTTTATCGTTGTTGTTGTTATTATTGTTGTTGTTGTTATCTGATTGTTTATGTTTGTCATGCCACTTTATTTTCTTTTTCTAGAACAAAGTGTACAGTTACTTTCATCCCTTTTAGCTGTTTCCTGATGTGAAATAATTTGCAACTTGTTTGCTATCCTTGCAGGTTTAGCTTCTCAACTATGTTCTTTGCCCACAGTAAGTGAAGTTCCCACTATAATAATAAATCAAAAGGCAAGGCAGAAATGGTGTATGATAAAGTTTGATTAAGCCGGCCACTTTATATTCCTTTTGCAGGAGAGAATACTATGAGCACTCTTGGCCGTTTAGTGTTGCTTGTATGGCTCTTTGTGGTTTTAATAATCAACTCCAGTTACACTGCAAGTCTGACGTCAATCCTCACAGTGGAGCATTTATCTTCTTCAATTAAAGGAATTCAAAGCTTGGCAGCTACTAATGAGCCTATTGGATATCAAGAAGGCTCTTTTGCTGAGCGATATCTAAGTGAGGAACTTAACATATCTAGATCGAGGCTTGTATCTCTTGGATCACCTGAAGCTTATGCTTTGGCACTCAAACGTGGTCCTGGAAATGGAGGTGTCGCTGCTGTAGTTGATGAACGTCCGTATGTTGAGCTTTTTCTCTCGAGCCAGTGCTCATTCAAGATTGTAGGTCAAGAATTTACCAAAAGTGGCTGGGGTTTTGTGAGTATTTATTTTCTATCCTTGTCAGAAGTGATCATGAGTATTGGAATAACATCACATCACATGCATATTATTATCATTGACCATTTTTAGTTGTTCTGTGGCATGGCATCTGAAGACAAGGTTTTTTCCTTAAATTCATGCATCCATTAAATGAAAAACTGAAATTCACCTATTATTGGCAGGCATCCTTGAAGTCGCATAATATTCTGACCTGTTGTTTGCATGCATAATTTCTTCCTAGGCATTTCCTCGGGACTCTCCATTGGCAATCGATATGTCAACTGCAATTCTAGCACTCGCTGAGAATGGTGATCTGCAGCGAATACATGACAAGTGGCTGATGCAAAGCACCTGCAGTTTAGAGAGTACAGAGATAGAAACAAACCAACTTAATCTATCCAGCTTCTGGGGTCTGTTCCTTATTTGTGGGGTTGCTTGCATCATTGCCCTTTTCATATATTTTCTGCAGATATTGCAGCAGCTACCTCCTGCTCCTGAATCTGCTTCAATTACTGGTCAAGATAGCTCACATTCTCGACGGCTGCGGAGGTTTTTGTCACTAATGGATGAGAAAGAAGAGCAATCAAGAAGTGGGCAGAAGAGAAGGAAAGTAGACAATGAAAGGGATGATGAATTTGGTAGTTAAGACCCCGAGGAGAGAAAGGAGCAATAGCAATGCATTAATTACTTCTCATTTCATTCCTTGGAGTTGCGCATACCTAACTGAAACTGTGACACGTTCATGTGAGTCACCCCTTTTTTATCTTTAAAGCGACATAACTATTTATATGTATTCAAAGGCAAAGCATTGGTTGTGTACTTTAGGTTATATTATATATTAGGACTTTGATTTCAAACACAGTCCGTTTATTGGGATGATAATGTAATGCTAACTAATATTTTTGCCAGTCATCCTTGTATATTTTGCAATTCAATTTCCACTTTCCATGTACATCCTTTCTCTTGGATTCTTTCCTAGTCCACAGTCGATACTAGGTCCGGGTCTGGCATGGAAACTGCTTCTGCCATCGCCCAACAGTATCATGCCTTTTCATGAAACTGAGTTTCATTTGGTGCAATAACAATTCACAGAATTTTTTAAATTCTAGAGGTAACTTGCCAAAGTGATGCATACATGGGGCCATAATAATGAAATCTATGGTTAATACTTCAAAGTTCAAGTTGGATGCTGAGTTTTTTGCTTCCTTTCTTCCAACTAGCTTCAGGGCAGGAAACATTGCATACACATAGGGATACAGATAGATACAATATAAGTCCAATACAAAGGATTAAATTTTACAAAGTCAAATTAAGCAACTACGGACGCGATTGAATTCATACAATGAGCCTTTCTTTCCTAGTATCTCATCCACAGCAAGAAGTAAATCAATCCAAAGATTATTGCTGTTTTTTGATAGCTTCATGCATTCAAATGTTATTTGATAAATTCTCTTCATCCACTCTGGTGTTATTACAAAATGAGCTTATTGATAACATGAACACTGGAAAATCTTGACCACTAACTATACCACCAGCATGGAAAACAATTTTTTTTAAAAAAAATGAAAATTGCAATCATTTAAGCCTCGTAAACTTTGCATTCTTCATCAGCTGGGTTTGTCTTGCAGAAATCCTCCAAGGGGTCACTGCTTCCTCCTGCAGGCATGCCTGGCCACTTGCTTGCCACCAAGTGTGCCAAATCAACAACCCTTTGGCTGTAAATCACAAATATCAATCACATAATAACAGTTATTAGTGTACAAATACAGAAGATTAAAACGTTGACAAGTTCTGATTTTCAGCTACTTTAGCTTGTTTGCTTGCATTAGGCTTACCTGTAACCCCATTCATTGTCATACCAGGCCACCACCTTGACCATGTCATCTCCCATGACCATGGTCAATGAAGAGTCAATGGTGGAGGAAACATCAGAGCACCTAAAGTCCACCGAGACAAGAGGAACATCACACACATCCAATACGCCCTTCAATGGCCCCTCAGCTGCCTTTCTGAATGCAGCATTCACATCTTCAGCTGTGATACCCTTCTTCTCAACATTCACAACCAGATCGACAACAGATACATTGGGTGTTGGCACACGAAGTGCAATGCCATTGAGCTTGCCCTTGAGCTGAGGAAGCACAAGGGAGACAGCCTTGGCAGCACCTGTACTTGTTGGTACAATGTTCAATGCTGCAGCCCTGGCTCTCCTCAAGTCACGGTGTGAAGCGTCTAAGAGCCTCTGGACAATCACAACCAAAAATTCTAGTTTACTTCTTTGTTGAAGCAGTTAATTCTTTCAGCAAATAATCTATCATAAAACCAAAATTTTGAGAATATGCAACTTCTGGGTTCCTCAGTAGACTTTACTGTAGAGTGATTGATTAAACAGTATGATTTTACCTGGTCTCCAGTGTAAGAGTGGGTGGTTGTCATTGTACCCTTGACAATGCCTGGCAAAAAGCGAAAGGAGATTAGCAAATCTTGAACTGTTATCACGCAGGGAATTAGCCTAAACAACCGAAAAAGTTTGTCCTAGAATGTTTAAGCTATGAAATGATATATGAATACGAGCAATGCTTACCGAATTCTTCATCCATGACTTTCACAAAAGGAGCCAAGCAATTTGTGGTGCATGAAGCATTGCTGCAAGCATAAAATTGCCATCAAATTCTAAACCACTATAACAATAAAGAAATGGAGAATGATTATCATGATTGCTTAATTAGCGGGCAACTCTGTTCCAAACCAACCTTATGATGTTTGAGACCTCGTGGTCATAATCCCCTTCATTGACTCCAACAACATAGGTTGGAATGTCTGCACCTTTAGCTGGAGCTGTTATGATAACTTTCTTGGCACCAGCTTGTATGTGCTTCCCAGCTCCAGGGCCATCTACAAAGACTCCTGTTCCCTGCCAGATGCATGTCAAATTTGTTCTGTTATCATTGATACTCTCAATGAAGTGCTATACTAGATGATGGTAGAAGTGTAAATCTATGGCAAAAATCTTAAAGCATTAAGGACAACGACCTACCTCGATAACAATGTCAATGCCAAGTTCAGCCCACGGAAGCTGGAGGGGGTCCCTGTTAGAGACGACCTTGATGGGCTTACCATCAACACTGATAGTTTCATTGTCAACAATTTTTACATCAGCTTTGAAAGTTCCCAGCATTGAATCATACTTCAGCAAGTGTGAAGCCTGTGTTTTTTATTTTATGTATATCGTGGTTAATAAAATGAAAACATTGAAACTAACCAAATCTCAGTAGGTCGAGTCAGAGTTACTTACATTCTTGACACCACCACTGTCATTTACAACAATCACATCGAGGGGAGAGTTCTTCCTGCCATGCCAACATCGGAGAAAGTTCCTGCCGATGCGTCCAAATCCGTTGATAGCAACCTTCAATTTGGCAATTGTTTCGCCCCTAACAGGTGTTGCTCCACCTGCAGTCTAAATTCCAACACAGTTTCAAGTGATCAGTACCATATACAATTAGGTGCTTTGCGTTGATCATTTTAGTTTTTATATTGGTTATATCTAATGAAATCCATAGCTTGTGTACAAGGCTGAGAACGATCCAACGAAACATTGAAACTCAAAAAACAAAATCTTAAGCAGTGAACGAACCTTTGGAGTAAGTTGAGCAGCCACTACATCGAAAAAGGACGCATCTCTAGCATTGTTGACGAATGTGACGCATGAGGCGGATCGCAGTCCAGAGAATTCAGTAACTTGTAATCTCTACAAAACAAAACCGAAATGAGTATCCCAAGAGCAAAACAGGTAGCAAAAAAACTTCATTC
Organism: Gossypium hirsutum; assembly: GCF_007990345.1. NCBI lineage: Eukaryota > Viridiplantae > Streptophyta > Magnoliopsida > Malvales > Malvaceae > Gossypium > Gossypium hirsutum. The sequence goes on along the minus strand of NC_053428.1, from coordinate 17,524,837 downwards.
CAAATCCTGAAAAGAGAAAGAGAGAGAGAAACCGTGGAAGAGCATTGAATTTGAGAGGGGAAAGAGTGTGTGGCCTTAGAAGGAAGCCTGGTTGTTGCAGGGATCCTTGAAGGAGCTAGACTTGCGTGTGTAGCCATGGATATCGGGTTCAAGCAAAACTAGTAATATTATTTTTGCAGTTGAATTTGGTGTTTCAGCTAAAACATTAGCATATAAATTATGGATGAAAGTGAAAGTATAAGGAATGTGTGGTGAATATGTAGTAGGACGGTGCATATATGCGATAAGATTTAAAAAGACTAAGATTGTGTCCGTGATGCCACTTCATAATTTGAGCCACAGATAGGTACAGTTGCTACATTTCCTCCAAGAGAGAAAGTGCTTTGGGTCAATGGGATGGATGGGATCGGACCAGATTTTTACAAGCAATTTTCTGGCTGTGAAGAAATTAGAGGATATAGATATCAATGTCATTTCAGACATAAAATTATTTTGAGGCTAAAATTAGAGAAATGAAACCAGCCCGCACCAAATCCACATAAATAAATATCCGCAATGTTCAAATGAGAAATAATGACCATCCATCCATCAAATCTAACAGTTAATCGCCCAATATATGTTCATTTATATATATTTTGAACATCGTTGTATTTTCATTAGTAATTAATAAAGGCGTTGAATTCGGAAAAGAGCCTACAAGAGCTGGTCTGGACTACATAGTTTGATAATTAGGGCCATAAATGAATTGAGCTTGAACGAATAAATTTCTGTTTATGTTCGTTTGTTTATTTTTAAACTTATTCATGTTTAGTTTGTATTCGTTAAGAATTTCAAATTTTTATTAATGTTTGTTTATTTAAAGTTATGTATGTTCATGTTCATTTGTTTAATGTTCACAAACATATTCATTTAACTTAATCGAACATGTTGACGAGCAATGTTAATAAATAATAAACAAACAAACAATAAATAAATACACACACATATTGTTTAGATATAAAACAGTCAAATATAAATATTAATAATTATATTATAAATGAAAAAAATTCAAATCAAGATAATTTTATTAATATATACTAATAAAATTTTTATAAGAAAATATCATTTATAAATAAACGAGTCATAAACATTGTTCGTGAAGATAAACGAACCAAACACATCTCTGTTCGTTTATTAAATCAACATAGAAGTTTTGTTTATACTCATTTATTTAATTTAATAAACAAAAATAAACGAATGTTATACGAACGATTCATGAATAATTCATAGAATGTTTTGTTCATTTACACCATTAGTGATAATGCAATTTGTTTCATTGAATAAGTATCTCTAATTCGTAGAATGAAAGAGTAAAAAACATTGCACCCAATTACAAAGCTAAGAGGGTGACTAATCTCACCCAATAAATTTCTCTAAACTATTAATAAAATTATATTTTTGTCACTCAACTTCAAAAAGTTACAAAATGATCACTGAATTATTCGAAAGTTTTCATTTAAGTCACTGAACTATTTGAAATTTTTTATTTAAGGCACTAAACTGATAAGTTTTTTTTTTAAATCTTGCTAGCGAGCTTCAAGTAACGATTCAATGATTAGTACTATCAACGAGTAGAATAATATACCTTAGATCTAAGTCGATTTAACAGCCAATGTTGGAGATAAGAGAAGGAAACAGTTTTGAATTTTAGTTAATAAATTTGTGAATTCAAAGTTGCTTGATAAAAAAAAAAACTAAATTGTAAAAGGGAAAAGAAAGCTTTAGATTGAATTTGTGAATTCAAAGTTGCTTGATAAAAAAAAATTAAATTGTAAAAGGGAAAAGAAAGCTTTAGATTGGTCTAGGTAATGCGAACAGGGAAGATTATATAACAACGATGTTAACAGTTCAGTAATTCAAATGAAAACTTTCAAATAGTTCAATAATAAATTTGTATTTTTTTTAAGTTAACAGACCTAAACGTAAATTTACTAATAATTTAATGAACTCAAGTGAAATTTACCATAAAACTATTTTCAATGTCTAACAAAACAAACTTTAGCATGACGATGAGCTGGTTGATTTTGAAACCTCAATACACTGCTAAATTTAAAAGCACTAAATCTGGAACAAAAAGTTCTAATGTCCTCAATCAAAGACACCATAGGATTGTCGTCTATAAGGTAGTTCACAACAACTAGTTGACAATAATTAGAGAGTCGCTTTCATCTTCGACACAAGCCACTTGCATATCTAGTAGCCATTGAATCCCCAATGATATTGGCTTCCATGTGAAATATGTATCAGTACTACCAGCTACTGCCCAACACCCTGAGCCCATCAACAGCTTCACATGAATCCAAGTCCAAAGCTAACTTATCAATATTTCTTTGAATATTTTTATTTTACTTAAAGATTCTCTGATTTGGCTGCATTGACCGGCTGGCTTGATTCAATTTTGCATATTGCGCTAAATGCTAAGCCAATAACACTAATAAATTATAGAAAAATCTAAGTTGGAGGAAATAGTCAATTTGTATTAAGATAAGAATGCATGTGATGTGATACGAATTAAGCTCAACAGCAGCTATGCAATGTCAAAATGCCTATCAATCAATTAATCACCAAAATCTTCGCATATTAGTAGGTTTAGTTTCCACGTTCCAGTGATTTTAATAACTTTAAGAGTTCGTTGTATGTAGCATTTACATCTTTTATCTTTCAATATTCTTTTATTATTAATTGCAAACATATATTTATATATACGGAATATTGTTCGTACTTAGTACAAGAGGTTGGTTATTGAGAGTTATTTGTGATTTGGCAGTGCTTATAGAATTATGCTGAGGTTTGAGCAAACTATCGACAATGAAATCATAGCTTAAAGTCTTTTAGTGATTGAAAGAAATTTGTATAAAAGAAGAGTCTAACATAAATTATTCTAGACAAGTGTTTCACTTTGACAGTTGAATCATGAAGTGTTTTACTAAAATGTGATAGGATACTATTCGAGATAAGTTGATAAATTACAAGTGACTATATTGCATGTGAGCTTGGATGTAATAAAAATGTTGTCCAAGTGTAAGATTAGTAATAAAATCATAAAGGATTTTATTGATATATGATTATCTTGGATGTAATAATAAGAATGTTAGTAGTAAAATTATAGAGTGAGATAAAATATTATCCTAAAGACTTATTTGATAAAAGTATAAGCCCCTGTACTCAGCTTCAAGTGATGGAAGTGAACGAAAACATATTTCATTTTCCTTAATTTCTATGGTGAGGCTATGCTATGCTTTGCTTGCTTGACGATGATGGTGTAAGAATTGTGAAGGAAAAGCACTAGCATGTCCATGTGGGTCAATCCTTTGTTCTGATTTCGACATGATAGCCAAGCCCCCCAAGCACTAAGAAACAAACAAGTGAAACAACCCAACAATTAAACGGAAGTAATGGCATGCATGTGAAACAGTGAATGTCATGTCCTTTGCACGTGGAATCAATGTTCAGTGTTCAAAACGGAGGGGTTTTGATTTTATTTCAAATTTTAGTTCACAAACGACGCCGTCTACTCGAATCCCATTTTTATATTTTTTCTATACTGTACCTGCACTCAAGTCCTCTTTTTTTCTCCTCTTCTTCAACTTCAAGGGCTCCCTCTCTCCATATCTCTGATCGACATGCATTCATTCAATTCTACAAACCCTAAAACCGAAAACTAACTTTATGCTTCTTCTCTAAATTACTTTACTGCTACTGGGTCAAGATTGAACCCCTTCTTCTTCATTCATGGGATACGTCGATTCTTATGCCACAAATAAATAAAAGGAACCAGGCCAGTGGTGAAGCAAACGTCTCTTAGATTTTGCTTGAAGTGTTTGCAAACTGGTTTTTTTTTTCAAATGTAGTGGTGGATAAGGGAGTTGGGAGCAGTTGTTTGACAATGGTGAGGCGTCATGGATGGGAACTGCCGGCTCATACATTTCAGGTTTTTTTCCCCTTCTTTTTATTATACGGCCAGCTGCTCTTTTTAGTAATGCTTAGAGTGACTTTTAAAATTAATAGCAATTTGGGGTCTTTGCTTCTTATGTCATTTACGTTAATACTTTGAAAAATCATTTCAGTTGCCGTGTGTTTATTTTAGTCTCATTTATGTACATTATTGTCTCTAGCGATGAGTTGCTTTTCCTAATCTCTTTTGCATATTTTAATTCTTTCTATATTTTGCAAGGGGATTTTTTTATATATGTATGATGCATATATATATTATGAATTTATGAGTGCCGGTTACCGGAGTTTTATTATTTGTGATGCATATTGATTTTGTTTGTCCTCATCGACTTGTACGAAAAAAAAAAGTAATGACCTAAACGCCATTTTTTTGAGGGCGTTATGCGAGTTTCTTTTATTTGATACTATTGATCCTTCACATGAAGAAGTAATCCAACTCGGGGAAAAGGATTTCTGGTGAAAATTTTTCAATTTTCTCATCGAAAATTTCATCTACCTTTGAGTATGCATAGTTGGTCAAAGTAATGTAAGCTTTACTTTGGAAGTACCAAAGAACGTTGAAACAAGCTGACATCTTAATTGTTATCTATTGCTTCAAACAAAATAAGCTATTAGATTATGTGGAAAATTTTATATGCTAATAAGGTTTTGATTTTAGCTTATAAAGTCATTATTGTTGATTCCCCTTGCTTACCAAGTTTATGTCATTGCAAATGGATGCCTACTTTTGACCTGTAAAATAATCACTAAGACTACCAATAATAAAATAAATCAAATTTGAAACCAAGTTGTGACTTTAGAAGAGAGCCATAATAGTCTATGAATTCATATATGGTAGACTTGATATTAAACATGGTGGCATTTTCTTGCCTAAGTAAGCATTACATTTTGTTGGTTTATGTTCTTGTAAGGTCCAGCCTCTAGCAGGATTCATGTGATAAATTTCTTGCATGTGTCTCGTTTCAACAATCACTCATTTTTGTTTTCTTTTGTTGTTTGTTTTTCAAATGGTGGACAGGTTGTGGCCATTACTGTTTTCTTTTTGCTATCGGTTGCATATTATGCCTTCTTTGCTCCCTTTCTCGGAAAAGATATCTATGAATATGTGGCTATTGGTGTCTACTCTATCGTGGTAAGCATAATAACCTTTAATTTGCTTTTACTTAAGGTTTAAAACTTCCTTAGGTTAGTTGCTTTCTTAATTATTATCTTAATGCTTGATTTTTGTTTTCAGGCACTCTCTGTTCTCATCCTGTATGTTCGATGCACTGCTATCGATCCTTGTGATCCTGGAATTCTTCTTGAAGCTGACAAGACACCAACTCGTAAATCACACACTGAAATGGATCTGTCTGGTAACTGTTTCTTTTTTCCTAGTTGTTGTACGGGTTTGCTAATAGATTGTATGGTAATTGTGAACTTAACTGGTTAATAGTTAGAATACTCATTTGGGAATTGTTTAATGGCTGCCTGTATTAAGATATGAACTTCTCTGTAGTTCATTGTATGTCTCAACTAATCTTGGATTTCATGCTGTTTAACCAGGGAATGCATCTTCTATCGAAGAGCCTTGCAAGATAAGAGTAAAGTATGGAAGACAATATAATAGGCATTGTTCACAATGGTGTTCCAAACTTGGAGGTTTCTTTTGTGCTTGTCTTGTAAAAGAAGATTGCTGCAAAAATGAAGACCTTTTGCAGCAACAATCTGGAGAAGAAGACGCTTTATTCTGCACATTGTGTAATGCAGAAGTAAGGTTCACACTAGCAGGAGAGTCCTCTCTTGGTCTCTCCCTGCACCTGAATGCTCCCCTCTACCCGAAAAAAAGACTTATCCTTTGTTTCCTCTCACTTTCTTCTTCCTTTTCAATGAAATACAAGAAATGAGAAGGCAAAGCAAAGCTAACTTTATCAAAATTAGCAACAGGAAAACCTAGAATACGGCTATATCTTCTTTTACCATTAGCCTGAACTTGTGCATTAGCACTCTTACTACGTGCATGCTTAGATACAAAAAAGTTTCTTTATATAGCTTTCTCTTCCTATATGATGAACATAAAGTACCTTTAATGTGCTATTTATTTACCTGTGTCTTGTTAGACACATTCGTGCTTTTCAAGCAAGAATTTCCCCAGGGTTGTATTCATACTAATTCTTAAAGAGTTTCCATGCTTCTGAAACAACCGGCTTGCATATATTTTGCTTTTTCTGGATGAAGCTTGTTTCTGATTGCATGGTGTTGAGCTATAATAACTCTCTTCCTGCCCTTCCAACTCACCTTTTGCAGGTGCGCAAATTCAGCAAGCATTGTAGAAGTTGTGAAAAATGTGTTGATGGATTTGATCATCATTGTCGAGTGAGTTATCAAACGTTCATCTTTTTCAATTTCATAAATTTTTGGCTAAATTTCTTGGTTTTTGAGAACTAATAAGAATTGAACAGCCAGAACATGTAAGTTTTGTAACTGAACTGGAAATCACTTAGGGCTTCTGGTTGACTAATTGTAGTTCCTTGGCAGTGTGCTGTAAGTTTTGCTTTTTGCTCTATAAATTGTAATTTCGCAGTAGTGTTCTGAACACAATCCTGCCTTTTTGTACTTATTTAGTTAATCTTGAACATGACTCGCTGTTTTACCATTTTATACAGTGGTTGAATAATTGCGTGGGCAGGAAAAATTACATCAGTTTTGTGTGCTTGATGGCAGCTAGCCTTATTTGGGTAAGTTCTTTGGATAACGTTTGGACAATGGTTCATGTCACTCATTGGCATCTCCTGGCAAGAACTGAACTTATTCTTATCTGCCTGCATGTATGCATGTATGTGGTCGTCAGCTTATTGTTGAGTTTGGAGTTGGCATTGCTGTCCTTGTGCGATGTTTTACTGATAGAAAGGGTACAGAAAGTGAGATAACCGAGAAGCTTGGAGTTGGATTCTCCCGCCCCCCCTTTGCTACTGTGGTGGTATGTTGTCTGCATTCTCTGCCCAAGAGCTTAGATGCTTCTGTAGTATTACTATGCTTGTGATAGAGCTCCTTGATTGATTGAGTCACTTTCCAAGACAAAATATGCTAAGATCTTAGAATATTTGCATGAATTTTATACAATCTATTTTGCAAGCTATGGAGAGTGAATATTGACTTAAACCTCTGATTTTCTTGGGCATTGAGAAGTAAAATTCCTAGTTCTAAAATGTGAATTTGGTACTTCAAAATATTTTGTAATTATATGTATTCTTGTTTCCCTGAGACTGGTTGGAGTACATAAATGATAGTGTTCATTTCTGTAAGAATGAATGAAAACCTTGGCTGCTATGCGTTTTGCCCTAACATTATACAAATGACCACAGGCCATCTGCACAGCTGTTTCTTTTCTTGCCTTTGTGCCTCTGGGCGAACTGTTCTTTTTCCATATAATTTTGATTAGAAAGGTGGGTCCTTCAATCTCTCTCTCTCTCTCTCTCACACACACACGCACACATACATCCTGTTATAATATGTAAATATTGAACCATTGTAATTTCTAACTGCAGGGCATCACAACATATGAATATGTTGTTGCAATGAGAACACAAAGTGAACCACCTGGACAGTCTGCAGATGGTGGAGATCAGCAGAGTATGCCATCATCACCTACCAGTTCAGCTGTGACTGCCACAAGTGGAAGAAGCTCTCTTGGAAAGAGGTTGCAATACAAAGGTGCTTGGTGTACCCCACCAAGAATCTTCATGGAGCACCAGGTACCACTACCATACCTACTAAACATGAAAACTCTCATTTATATCAGTGATAGCGTATGCCATCAAATACAAAAAATGAAGGCGGCATGCATATGATTTTATTAGTTCTATTATCACCTGTGATTTCATGATAGTTCTGCAGTTTGCTTTGTCAGAGAAACCTGGTTTGTAGACTCACATCCCTATCTGTATCTTCTGTTAAGAATTTAAATGAAGGGGAAACGATAGTGTTTGCAAAAGGAATTTTATGTTTAAAATAAATCCCTTTGTATCCTTTTCTGCTGGCTGCTTTGTGTTCTTCCATCTCTATTCTTTCTTATACTTGCAGCTGAATATATTTTTTGTCATTAACTTTGATTTTAGTTTGTAATTTCAAAAGAGTTATCGCTTTTATTGACAAATTGTGGCTACACTACAAATATGAATCTAAAATTCTTGTTATTCTTATTAAGGGACATTAACATTGCTGCATTCTCTATCAGGGCGATCATCTGTCATGAATTTGCTGTCACTTATTAGAAGTTATAACTGATCAATATGTTTTCTTGCAAGGATGAAATTGTCCCACATTTGGACCCGGGCCGCTTACCATCCACAGTAGATCCAGATGCTGTACAGCCACCAGACAAGGGTAAAAGATTACCCCAACGTCCTGTCCGAATAAGTGCATGGAAACTTGCAAAATTGGATTCTAATGAGGCAGTTAAAGCTGCTACCAAAGCTAGAGCAAGCTCATCTGTCCTTCGTCCTATAGGCGCTAGGCATCATCCTTGCAGCGCTGATCAAGTGTCTAGTAGTACTATTAGTGGAAGAAGCAGTCCCATTAGTACTGATCATGGGTTTCGGACAAAAAATGCTAGAGCAGGGACACTGAACTCATATCCTTCAAGCCATGCTAGCAGAGAAGACGCCGAATCATGTGCTCGAAGTGTTGATGAAATTAGCAGTGCTCATCTCTCCAGCATAACCCCCTCTCCAATGGCACAGCAACATTCAAATAGAGAACATTTCAACCCCATGTATGAAACGTCAGGCAATCAATCCCCTCTGTCTACAAAACAAAGTGAAGCGAATGAACATGCCGCTGGATATCCTATCAGGAAAAATTCTAGCTCGATAGAAAACTCCAAAACTTCAGTTTTTTGGGATCCTGAAGCTGGACGCTTTGTCTCTTCCTCATCCAGAAATGCAGGCTCTTTGCAGGCTTCTGGATCAGAGCTTTTGTATAGTGGTCAATCGATATTTTTTGGCAGTCCTCTTATGAATGAACTGGCTAACCGAGGAACGAGGAGTACTAGTTCATTGTCTGTCGGGTTGGGTAGGGGTTCTACATCGAGTCATCATTATCATCAGCAGGGTAGATTGCAGAGAGGTGCCCAGCTACCTGTGTTTGTTCCTAGTGATTCTCCCTCTCAACCAAAGCAATTTCCATGAGCACCAAAATAAGGACAGTAATATGGTTTTGAAGTTAAATCTTCATTTGATTTTAATTTAACTTGCTCGTGCAGCTTGTTCATATCTGCTGCAATGTATTATTTCACAGGAAACGCAAACGAATTAGCTTTACAAGATCGAACATTAGTTAGCAATGCATAATGCATTTCTAAGTCATCCAAAGGGGTTTTCTGCTATTTAATTATATCAATTGCGATTTTATTATCTGACCACTGTTTACTTGTTGATAATGAAATCTGTAGGAATAATGATCAAGAAATAGTGTTCATTCTTTATTATTAACTGAATAATAGAGGAGATGGAAAGATCACGTTTTACGTGTCGGTCGCCTAGATGGTAGAGAGCTGGAGATGCCAGAATGAAGGTTGTAAACTAAAGTAAACCCAACATCGAATCTCCGTTGTGGCCCAATCTGTCGCACCCAAGATCCACATGCTCTTCGCTTCAATGAGTGGGCCACCATTTCAAGCAACGGCCGAAAATTGTATCTTATGTTTTCCTTTTTTATTTTAAATCTATATTAGATTTCAGGTCGGTTACTATCTGGAAGAATTATTATTTTTATAAAATATATTATTTTAAAATTTATTCATTTTTTAAAACATAAGTGAATAATTATCTTATTATCTAAAATAAAATTTAATTTAAAAATTTGAAATGAAAAATAGTTATATATATTTAAAAATTAAGATAATTAGTTAACTTGTAAGATTAATTCAGTAAGCTTTTTATTATTAATATAAATATATTCAACACACGTGGCGTTAATAAATAATAAAATTTTATTTTATTATTAATAAAATTAAATAAAAATATGATTTTTATATTTTTATATATCTATATATATTCAAAGCAAATGCCAATGTTGTTTTTTTGAAGAGGAAGATGAAAATTTGGGAATAAAGTACATTCAATGGAAATTAACTAAAAATATTAATTAATAAAAAAATAGATTTTAAAATTTTAAAAACTTTTATTTAATAATAATCAAATTTATAGAAAAAAATGAAATGTTTTTAAGTACAATTATAAACATAATAATATATAATTTAAAAGTAATCATCGAATTTGAACGTAGGCTTATAAAGGGTGTAAAGCCCAACAAGCCCTATCTTACTATCTTAGCCGTGCATAGCGTCAGAGCGTCAAGAAGCAGGGAAGCATAGGCTGGATACGACTCGATAGATAGGAAACCAGAAACAAAGCAGGAAAAAATGCAGACTTCGTTGAGATACAGCGGTGACTCCAAAGCTCTAAGAATCCACGCCAAGGAGAAGTTCCCCATCGATTCCAAAACCCATTTGCAGGTTCCTATTGCTTGCTTCGTGAAGCTTTCTACTATTCTACTTTGATAAGTTTGCTCTTTCATGTTTTTTCTTAATCCCCTTAGTGATAAAGGATTTCATTTCTGGACTTAGACTACACTAGATGATTAAAGATTGCAACTTTACTCGGTGCTTCTTTCCAGCTTTTTATGGATTATTTCTGTGACTTCTGTTCTGAGAGATATAGGATTTAAGATTTGGGTGTGAATGTCAGTCTGGAATTCCTAATACCCAAAAAAGTAACCCTTTTTAGGTCTCCTCATGCTTTTGTACGGGATAATTTACATATTTATACATCTTGGGTCTATTTTATTTGAGCAATCTTTGTATGTGTCTGTGTATCTATATATCAGGTTCAAGGCGAGCTGGACACAAGAACTGGAGTCCCCAATAACTTCTGTGCAATGATAAGGCACTCATATCATGATGTACGCTATCCCCAATGGTTATGCTCTTGTTCTAACAACATTCTCTTGCAAACTTGGCATCTTTTTCTTTTCCAAGTTTATTAACGTGGCTGAGAGTTTTCTGTAGTTGTTCACAAGCCTTGGTGTTGGAATGCGCTATGATAAGCGTGATAAGGTGCGGTACACACTGCGAGGAAAAAAATCTTTCCTTGTAACCAACGATGATTCAGTCAATTTTGTTATCAAGGGAAGATATGATGTTGATCAAGAATTCAAGGGGGTACGTGCAACCTTTTAAGTTTTCAGATTATTTCCTTTTTGAATTATCTTCATATTTGAATAATAGTTTTGCTAATAGTTGGGTCTTATGATTCATTTTTTCACACTTGTTCTTTCTTTTATCATGTTTGTTTGGGATAATGCCATCAGAGTTTCCTTTAATCTAGTGATTCTTTAGCGAGAAGACTGCAGTAATTTATGTATGGCTTTAGCTTTCTTTTGTTAATTGTTTATGCAACTACCATGACAGAGGAAGTCAGAAGGAGCTGCTGAATTTATTTATAAAATCTTCAATTTCCAGAAAGACCAAGATGTTAGGCTCAAAGTTGGCTATGAAGTATTTGAGCAGGTAATTCCATTTTGTAATGCTGCTTGAAAGTCTAAACTTTAAAGTAGTGGTCTTCCTATTCTTGCTTCTTCTATTTTCGGTGCTGCCCCCTTACCCCAATCATCAATCTTGATCAATCTGGTCAATATTCGAACCTAAAGTTGGGCGGTTTTCATTCTGTTTTCGGGGAGTGCCTTGAGCATATGAACTAGTCTGAGTTGTGGGATCTGAATTGCATTTCGGTTTCCAAGTCATGTTTGTAAGCAGTGAATCATCTCATTTTAAATTTCTATGTTCTACCTGCTGTGCTTTTTGCAACCGCTATATAATCCCCTCCCAAATGCAATCTTTTAGATTATTGAATCCTGAGTACGCTGTGCAACCACTTTCTTTTTGATAATTTAAGATTAACATTAGTTTTCTGATGTTGAAAGTATTCGTCTTCAATGCAATTAACAAGAATTCTTGAGTCAAGTTTTGCTTGACCCCTATACTTTAGTGTTTCACTTGGTGATTATTGCTCTTTCAGGTTCCATATCTGCAGATTAGGGAAAATAATTGGACCCTCAATGCTGACATGAATGGTAGATGGAATATAAGATTCGATTTGTGAGAATGCATGAGATGGACCACATTTGGTGGTGAGATATGTAATGTAAGTGCTATAAACATGTATAACGTTCATTTCGATTCTGGTGGAACAGACATTGCTGCGTCAATGCTGATTAATAGAAAATAGAAACCCAATAATGTCACGGATGGGTCATTAATTATTTTTCTTTGCTATTTTGGGAATTTCTTTTTCTGCAACTGCCCCTAAAATGGTTTTGCCTTGATAAGGCAAATGAATGAGTCCAGATGTAGATTGTAGACTGTGAGGCAGAAAACAGGACCGGTCCAAATCTACAAGCAGATTTTAGGGTTGATATCAAGCCATTTTCATATTTTGATTGAAACTGCAAGTAGTAAAAAGGTAGAACATTGTTGGGATTACTTGATACAAATCTTATGGTGAATTATATGTCCAGAAGATAGATGCCACACCTTGTAGGTCGTACCGTCTTAGATATGGCTTAGTTAAGAATATCAAAAATTGAAAACTAGGGAAGATCATATAGCCAGTCCTGCAGGCAACTAACTATATGTGTGTTATTTTGATCCCTTCCAATGTAGAACTAAACCTAAACCATAAGTAACCATGATCAAAAGATTGTTGTTTAGTAACTAAATTCATTGATACTGCCTATCCGAGCAGAGCTGATCCAAGCTGTTTTTCAAACTTGAAGCATGGCCATTCGGTTATAGGCTTAATGCTTTGGTCGCCTTGTATTTATTATCATTATTATTTGTTACGTTGAAGCGTATGGCCTTTCTGTCACAATTTTTAATTTGGTGGAAATGTGGATGTTGGGTATTAGCAGTTGATGAAATTCTTCCGCTTTATAAGTCGTATAAGTCGTCCTTTTCATGATAAAAGAGTTGGTGTGGTAGCATCGGACTCTCTTAATATCTTCATTGTTAGTAGTTTTGTCCAATCCCATCGGCTGACACTTGGCTATATTAGAACTTCTAGAAATAAGGGAACTGGAACTGCAAACCACTGTCCAGTGACCGATGGTGGAGTCGACTCATTTCCCTTCAAGTATTTGTTAACAGGTGAATGACTTAAATAAAAATTTATCTACAAATAGTTGAATCGTCATTTGGAATTCGCCGGTAAAATTTTTTTTTTTAAGTTAGCAGGTCAATGACTTAAATAAAATTTTTTGAATAGTTTAATGATAAAATTGTAACTTTTTTAAATAACCAAAACAGGAAAAAAAAATCACTTATCTATAGTTTAGTAATTAATTATGTAATTTATCCAAAAATACATTAATGTTGATAGAAAATCCTTTAGATACTAAAATAAAAGATGTCAAATTTAAGTAGTATTATCATTATAGATTTCATCTTCATCTATAGTCGCGCAACTCTAAATAAAATCAAATAAATATAAAGTATAAATAGACAAAATATTTGAATATAATTCAAATATTCACACATAATGGCCAAAGCTTCCATCTTCATTAACAATGTCTCATTGAAAAATAAAATAATAATATTTTTATTAATTAAATAAACATAAATGAAAACACAATAAACAGGTACTTACATTGTATATTTTGAAATTATTATTCAAATTATAAATTAATCCTTAAACTTTAAAATATCTTAATTAAGTTATCAAAATATCAATATCATATCAATTACTTTAATCAACCAAATATCAATACAAGCATTAAATGTAAGTTTATTTGAATATGATGTGAGTTAAACTCAAAGCAAAATAATCAATATTTAAATATATATACATGCCTACTACTTGATGATTGAAATTTATGAGTGTTAATAACACGATGGCTTCAAATTGTTTATATAATAGTTATAAACATATTTAAAAATTGAAATTATGTGTTTTGATGTCTAAATTTACGTTCGAGTCAAACAGAAAGATTGTAATGATAACATGTTAAAATTTTGAGAGTTTAATAAAAATATTTTGAAATTTAAAAATTTATTTAAAAGAGTAATTATTTTACAGTAGGTGAAAAATTTTAATTTTCACAAGTAAAGACTAAAAGATGACATGTGTCTTATTTATATATTTTCAATTATCCCTTTAGTCATGTGTTATTTTTTCACAGGTTTAAAAACTTACCTTTAGTTTAAATTTTGGGAAAATATTTGGCTACATTGCTAATAGAGGTCAGGCTGGCCCAGGTTAGAAAGTATCAACACCTCTAATGTAAACCCAACAAAAATACATACGGGTTTTGTGTGCGACATGGATCGAACACGTAACCTTTACATGCGGCAAAGCCAAACCCAAAGCTTGGACCTTAGAGATGAGGATTTAGGAGGATCCGATCCGCATAGTGATTGAATGAAATGTGAGGTGACTGACTTCTACTACTGTTACTGCTCTGTTGCCCCTTGCTTGGCGGTGCTGACATCGTGTTTCCTTTCTACTGGTAAATATTCAATACTCTATCTCCTAAATAATTATCACATGGAGGGGAGGCGACTGAAATGAATCTTGTTTTTCAGTGTGAGAGTATTTCTATCTCTTAAATCTAATGGCAACAATTTGGCTTCTTCAATTCCCTGGCCAGGTAACTCCCAAAATTTTCCTAGGATTTTATTTTACTGCCGTCATATATACTATTATTGAATTGGGTTCTTTCTTTCGGTAAATTCTCTGATAAATAGCCTTCAATTTGGGGGTGGAAGCATCAGGTTTCTTTAAATGGAACATCGTTGCTACTACGTCATAGGCATAGCCTAAGCCAACGGCTCAACTGGATTCACCTACCACCTAATAGGACGTTTTCGCCGAGAGCCATTGATAATTCAGTGAGCTCCGAGGAGGACCATCGTGCCCAGAACGAGGTTGTTGATACAGCGAAACATACTCTGGCGGTTGATTCCAAACACCCACTTGCCTTATTTCAGGAATCCATTACATCCTTCCCTCCTGTTGTTTTCCTGGTAATGTTCACTTACGGTTATCTGTATTCAGTATGATGAGAACGGATCATATTTCTTGTGTTATTATTAAGCAAGTTCTGGCTTATTACTTGTGCTGCTAATTGTAATTGCTAACTTAGATATTGAGCTTATTTACTCCACACCGTGTACTGTTTGTAAATATTTTGTCAACATCAGCTCCTCTATTGGTTCTAACTGCAAAGTATCACTCCAGCATGTTTCTGCTTTTACTTGTATTGCTAGTATTTGTTATATTGCTTTTCGCTTTCATGTGTGTAAAACCAGTAGAGATGGTGTTTGTATGAATTACTAGAAAAAGGAAGTCTGACATGAAGAACCTGTCCATTTCGTTTTTGTCTCAGATGAAAAACCGCCCTAAAAACAACCTTACACTGGGATTGTGCGTTGCAATTGCAATTATGGTTATTGCTCTGAGAGCATACGCAGAGAGGAAGTCAAGGAAGAGCCAGCCTGGATCTGTAGTTGATCTTGTAAGGCGTGGCCAGCTAAGATCAGATAGAAGAGGCATGTATGATTTCGTTCTATGTTATTTTTTTCCTTTGTCTTGCTACCTTTAAAGGATATAAATTTCATGAATATATTGCTTTTTGGTAGTTTGGTTGCTTACATGACATTACAGACTAAATATTTTTAGTTAAGGGCTAGCATTTCATTGCATGTCCCTTATCAATTTTAATTTCTACTTTCTCATTTCACAGCTTTGGCTACAATGAGCTTTCCTTGTGTTAATGGTATAGTTAGTTATCTGTTCTTTTTGCAGATCACGACCTCTCAAGTATGATGATCCATTTAACAATCCATTGGTGAAGGTTGGGAAGAGCAATTCAACCATAGAGATGTGTGGAAAGCTTTATCGCTTAGCTCCAGTTACACTTACTAAAGAGCAGCAAGCTATCCATCAGAAAAGGAGGTCGAGAGCATACCAGTGGAAGAGACCAACAATTTTCCTTAAAGAGGGGGATTCAATTCCTCCTGATGTTGACCCTGATACAATCAGATGGATTCCCGCAAATCATCCTTTTGCGACCACTGCTAATGACATTGATGAAGACTTGGCACAAAATAATGTGTACCAGAAACATGGTGTTCCATTCCGTATTCAAGCTGAGCATGATGCACTCCAGAGAAAACTTGAAGCACTGCAAAAGGTAAGTAGTTTTGAAGTCATGCAGTGGCAATGAATTATTACTATCAAGTTACTTGAATTATTACTATCAAGTTACTGACAGGATAGATAGCTTAGATATAATGTAGCCATTAAAATTAGTTAAGTAATTAACTTGTTTGCATGGTCAACTATAGTTTTGGATGACAAGTGACTAATGGACCAAATTATTGCCTTTGTATCAACTGTGAAATTTCATTTGTTTGCACTTACATTTGGCAACCGCAGTGCTCGCATGAAAGTAAGAATCTTGTTCTAACATATCTGCATATCTTAAAATGAATTTTGTTCTTTTTCTTTATTTATTATTATTATTTTTTCCCCCCGGGGGGGAGGCAGTAGCATAATGTGTTGGGGATTCACATCTGCAGGCTTATGATTGAAGTTCTTATCTACCCAAATGGTTAACGGAACCTTATCTATTCTAAGTCATATTTACATGGTTAAAGTTACCGAGCGATATTGTGTGGTTACCAGACATGCAGTTTGCTGCCTCATTTTAAAAATTTTAATTGTTTGTATGCAGGAGGAGAAGTTGAACAATTTGTTTATCGACAGTAGAAATGCTAAAGATTTCCAGAGACCATTCAAATTAAATGACAGGTCAGATGAACCTGTTGAGCAGGGCCCCAATAACAATCCCAGAGTTGAAACTAAGCCCACAAAACCAGAGCGTGCCTCCGATTCAATTGAAAGCAACTTGTCTTCAGAGGAAATGCAGCAACCCTGAAATATTTCCTGGACTTGGTATCAAATTTATCGAATGCTAGTGTTATTTGCCAATGAACTCCTAATTTTGTAGTATATTAAAGATAATGTCCTTGTGAGTTAGCACTAGGTTGCCCAAACTGAGCTGCAGTTGTAAAAGGGAGAGCAAAGTTGTACATATAATGGAAAATTAGATTTGATCCTTATTATAAAAATGCAATTTGTTCCATGTTTGAGGGATTCTTTTTCTTCCCTCGCAATTATATGGTCCTGTTGGAGAATTGAATGCTGCACCTTCATCCTATTTCATATTTTCCATTTTGCTCCACTGTTGAGTTTTATATATAACTACATATTTGTTGTTTCAAGAGGAGGCGTTGCTGCCGTTCGTAGTGCGTCCCCCAGCACTCCTCCCAAGCAAAGCAATAAGCACGCGTGTAAACGTGAAGCTGATGCTGACGCGGTTGTATTAAGTCTTCCATTAACAACCTGCATAGAATTGATCAGTTCTCAGGATTACTTTGCTCGGTAAAATGAACAGAGAACACCAGAACTGGAATGGAGAGATTAAATTAACTTTAGCCGGGCTGCATAAGATAATCTTTTGGATGGATAGCATTCAACTCTATTAGATTTTCTGTATTATATACGCTTAGCAATGAGTTTACCCTGCCAAAAGCAACAAGTCCCCCACCATGGTACTTAGCATGTAGCCAGAGTGTCAATTTTGAAACCAGCACTTTGCTTAATAACTTGAAGAAGCAGGGGATCAAGTTTGGCAGAAAATATCTCATTACATTATTATTTTTGAGCTGAAGGCGAGACATGTAATAAAATTGTTTCAGAATAGCACACATCCATAACACTATTGTTAAAAAAGAGTGTCATATGCAAAAGATAAGTCCTTTTGCAGCTAGCTAACTGTCTAGGATGATAATATTCAAAATTCTTCTCTGCTTCATTATTCTGGATTTATGATAAAGCATCCCACAATACAGGTAAGGAGAAGGTATATTCCACGCTTTAAAAATATTAAACCAAAACTAAGGCCCTTTGTGTGCTCTCTTTTTCGTTTCTCTTGAGTTTTCTCTAAATAGATAAGGGTTTCTTTGAGCCTTATGTGGATTCCTTATGTCTCCTTTTTCTTTTTTTAATTTATTTCGTGACTTTTGTTCTCAAGGACTTTGATCTTGCTTAAGATTGTTTTTGCGGATCTTCTTCGTCTTCTATGAGAAGGTTTCAAGATTTGATGACTGAATAAATTTTGGAGTTTGGATCCATGAAACCTGGTGGAGAGTTTTAAGCTTAGTGGTGAGAGTGATGGCATGGGCTCAGGAGTCAGACCACCTTTTATGAAGATCTAAAGATAGCCCGATTGAAGGTTCTTTTTTTGTTCGTTCAATCGATGTTCACTATTCAATATGATATCATCATATATTCAATGATTATATCCAGCACTGTTAATGCATCAAGAGCTTGATGTAAAAGACTTCAATGGGTACCAACTTTTAAGTTCGGCTTGTTGCTCTCCGATCATGGAAAACATGTTCAACTATTGTGCCTGAATGAGGTTTCTACCTGTTCATATGTTGTCTTTATTGGGGATTTTCATGTTCAGTTGATTTGTATGTCTGTTTAATTTACATGTTCTAATTGATCGCTTTTGGACCAGTCAGTCTCCCACCCCCCCCTTTTTTTTTTGTTGTATGTGTGCTCACGAATCGTTGTGGGTTGTTTTCCTGGACCTGTATATGACCCATGTTCTATTTTGGGTTTGAGTGCCGAATGAGTGAATATTCATCATGACAAAGTCAATTTTTGCTTGAAGTTTATGTGAATTGTGAATTTAATATATATTAATTTGACTATTTTTTGACATTTTATTTTTTTTGGAATAGTTGACTTTTATTTTTGAAATTTTAATTTTTAACTCGAATGATAACAATTAAATTTATTTGATGAAATTTTACTATTGGCCTTATACCATTCGTAAAGTTGTAGATTTAGCCTATATTATCTAACTTAATCTTTCATTCTTAGTTTTTATAATTCTTAAATTTCAGAATTTCAATTTTAACACAAATAATATTTCAAAATTATTTAACTGTTTTCTTAGAAATATATGAAAATAGCAAGATGATATAATATTTTACATAATGATAATATTTTTGTAGTATCAACTTTTATAAAAGAGCATAACTTAATTTAATGAATTTAACAACTAACATTTATTCAATATAATATTTTAAAATTCATTAAGTACAAAAATTAAAATGGCGAAATTAAAGCATATGAACTCAGTACACAACTTACATAAAGACTAATAATAAAATTTAACTTTACAATAAATAGTCATCTTCATTCGGGGTCAATGAAATTAATTTTAATCAAGTAAAGTGAGGCTGCTCGTCAATTCATTTTGTTGCGAGCCATATGAAGTGACAATGCATAAGGATTAGGGTTGACAAAACCCGAAATATCCAATAGATCTTGAACTAATTCACTCTAAATGGAGAGGATTTTGTTTTCGAAAAGTGAATGTGGCTTGTGAGAAGAAGCGAGGTGGGTTTTTTTTTTGCTTTTGGACAATGAGTATGAAGCGGTTAATCGTAATTGCCGCACCTCATTCTACCCCATCTTGCTTCATAAAATTGTCATTTTATCTTTTATATATATATTAAAAGGGTAAAAATATAATAAAGTATTATAGGAAAAAAAATCATATATTTTATATATTTAAATATTTACTTCACTTTAAAAATATTGAAAATATAAAGACAATTAGCAAAACTTAATTGAAGTAGAGCAGGATGGAGTAGGGGTGGATACATCTAACATTCACATAGGTGCTAGTGGTTTTTAAAATTATACATCTATAACAGTGTGGGATGAGTGGTGGAGTAAAGTGCATTAATTGTAAAATGGAGATGAATTTAGTAACATTTACCCTTGCCCACTCCATTGCCATCCTAATACGAAAGGGGGCATAATATGTTTCTTCTTGGACAAAGATGAGTTTGGAGATATTTAGTTCATTCTTATCACCTTTAAGGCTTCCTTTGCATAGGTGATGTGTTTTGCTTTTGGTGAAATTAAAAATGGTGGTAGTGGTAAGATTGAATATTGTAGTAGTGAGATTAAATTCAATGATAGTATATGTATTTAGATTTATTCGTAGATGTGGTTGTGAGATGAAAGTATAAAATGACTATTAAGAGTATTAGTTTAGAATGTGTTGATAAATTAATGTATAATTAAAATTAAATAATAAAATATAATTAAAATTATATTTTTATTAAATAACAGTTAAATTTATTAAAATAATTGTATTACATCAAACAATGTTTTTTAAATTTTTATATAATTAAATATATAATAATTAAATTGATTTATTTATTAATTTGATACTTTAAAAAAAATTGAAAGAAGATATTTTAAAATTTTTTATGCCAATATTTTAAAATATTTAAATGAAAAGAAAGGGGAAAATATTTAAGGTAAGATTTAAAAAAAAGAAAGAAAGAAAGAGTAAGGATGACGTACAAGAAGGAAAGAACAAGGACGGAAAGGGTATTTCCACGATGGTTATGGAAAATCAATATCTAAAACAAAAATGGTTTACGGTAAAAGTTAAATTTCAGACGTCGGTGCATTCAATTACTGATGAACATACGCTGAATAGCCAATAGATCATTGGTTTCAAATTCAGTAAATCTTATATGAATCAGCTTTTTTATCTGTTTTCCTTGCATGCATTTCAGGGAGCCGAAGAAGAGAGTGAAAAAGAAAATGAATGAAGACAAGTGAATCTATGTCTAATAGCTCAAGAAATTGATGATGACATCCACTATTCTAATCCAATAATGACTAATACCTCATAAATGCATGCATTTTTTCTCGGGATATGATGATATATCCATCCATCCATGCCCGAAACCCCTTGTCTCCCTACACAATGCCCCTACTAACTTTAGGTACTAGGTACAATGCCCAAAACACCCTATTCCCTCATCCCCAGAAGGCTACTTATAGCCTATAAGTGACGTCACCTTTCATTTCATCCTATCCCATCAAACAAAACCTTTCCCTCGCTGCTCACTCAGTTCCCTTGCTACACTCATTTGCTTAGTGCATTTTTTTTTTGGTTTTAATTGAATTTACCTATTAAATTAAATTAATTAGATTAATTGGTGAGATGAATTAAAAGTTTTTGAGTATTTCGGTTATCCATTAATTTTGTTTGAAATTACGTAATTAATCAAATTAAATTAGTAATTAAAATTATTAATAACAGTATATTATAGGCCCAATAAAAGATAGATCTAATACGTTATATAAGTCCAACATATACAAATTAATATTTTTATAAATGTTTTGACAATGAGCTTGAAAAAAAAATATGAAAACTAAAAATATTTGAAAAAACTTAAAATTAACCTTAAAACAGTCAACAAAAAAATTAAACAGAGAAAAGTAAAAAAAATTAATGTTTATAATGAAATGTTTGTTATTATATTTTTTTTGGTTCTTTTATTTCTTTTAAACTTTTTTGAATTAAAAATAAAGAAAAAATTTGTCATGAAATTTTTTTAATATTTTAAATTTGTCTTGGACAAAAAATAGATGATCAAATTTCAGTTGACAATAATTTGACCGATTAACACATTTCAAAAAAAAAAAAATTGATTAACTGTTAAGAGTTCCAAATTTTTTATTAAATCAATTAGGGATAATTCAATTGGAGCTTTTTCTTTTTCTTTGCCCTCGTCTCACACTCCAACCCAATTTTATATTGCAGCTCTTCAAGCGTATCTCTGGAACGGCAGCAGCTTTTGGTTTTTTCTTTTATCACAATTTTAAGAAAAGCTGTTGGCAGAGCGGGCTGCAGGTTCTACAATACAAAGGTAAGTAGAATAATATTCATTAGAGCTGATGAATACTAAATTCTGCTCCAGATACACGTAAACGTAAATGTAACGATTAAAACTCATCACCCAATCTACTGATATGGACATAGATAGATAGTAGTGATCCTATTCTTAACAATATTTTCAGATTTTATCAATCTAGCGGCCCGGATTCTCCAGAGGCTGTGGTGGTGGGAGGATTTAAAATCATCTGACCGCTGGCCCTATTAATGGCAATTGAAGTGGACATGTCATGTGCGTTAGTGTCCCCCCGAGCAGTACCCCTAACACCTTCAGCAAACTCCAACACGCTATAATCCATGTCGAAGAACAAAGGGTTTTGACATGGTGGGCTGGGATGAATCCTATCCATCCAGTTCAAGGTGTTGGCAGCAGGCAGATTTAAATAGGAAAAGTCAGCCTCTGCCTTACACTGTTTGGGAAAAGCAGCTTGTTCCTTAAATAAGCAATCTTGATGTGAGAATAGGGACTTGAAGAGCATAGCTGCTGATGAGGTGGTGGTGGTGGTGTTTGTCACAGCGTTCTTGTCGGTTGTGGCAAAAGTGGAAGTTGGTGAATAGGAGGGTTGGAGTCCATTAGATGGGAAGAGCTGGGATTGGGACTGTGAGACAACTGGGTTTATCAGGCTTTTCAGGTCATTTTCATGGCGGTGAATCAAAAAAGAGTTGTGAGCTTGCATTAGAGTTTGAGACTCAGATTTTAACAACGGTGTTGGAGTTTCAAGCAATGGAGGCAAGAAAGTTGTTGAAGACGAAGACACTGCCAGTACATAGCTTTGACCTTGAGCAAGGGCATTCTTCTTCTCAATTGTTTTATGAAATATTCTGCAAATCACCCATTCTTCCTACAAAAAAAACCATATTAAGTGGTAAGGGCAAGAAGATTTAAGCACAAACAAAGCAGGTTATGTTAGAACCATTTAGTTTGGACTTAGGAACATGTTTCGCGCGTGCATGGTTTAGCCTTCTTTCTAATTAGTGCATTAACAGGTTAATTAGCTAATGCTAATTAAGAAAACGAAGGTCAGAAGGTGAAGCAGCTTTATAAGGATAATTAAATGCAGAAATGGTAACTGTTACGTACTGACAGCCATATAACAGTGATGAAGTGAAAAACCAAAACCAATCACATCAAAAACTACCCTGCTTGCTCGAGTGATTAATAATATGGTGAAAGTTGTCAAATCGGCATGCACGCAACACCATAATACCACCATACCCCCCTTAACAATTGCAGATGATCAGTTCCACAAAATGTATCGTATAAACATAACAAGTCAAACCCTTAAAGCGACAAACAAGTTGATTGAGATGAGATTCCCACGGCGCACGTGTGGCGGTGGGGCCCATTACCTTGCAGGAGGGGCGGCAGGAGAAGTCACCGTCCAAGCGGTACTCATGCATGACCCACTTGGTCTTCTCCCCACGGGGTGCCCTGCCCTTGTAGAAAACAAGGGTTTTTTTCATTCCCAAAAGAGCTCCGGTTGAGGCACTGTACACTTCCCTATCTTTGCCTGTGGCTTTCCAGTACCCAGCTCCAGTGGCTCTGTTTGTTCTCAGCCCGCTTGGGTATTTCCTGTCCCTCAAGCTGAAGAAGTACCATTCTCTCTCCCCCATTTTCGCAACATCTGATCACCGTTCACATCAAATTAATTGCTACTACAAATATTTACTAGCTTCAACTAAAGATGGACAAGACTTTATATTTATATTTAATATGCGTATATGTATTCATCAATAATCCATTAAATTTTCCGTCTCTTAAGTGCACAAAATTTATGAATTGACTCAGAATATTAATGGTATATATTGCATGACAATGAGACAATGTTCCAATCCTTTAAATATATATATGGCGTTAAACCCAACATGTCTCCGAATTTTGGTGGACATGTTAACAGTTTACAAGACCCGTGCTCTTAGCAAGGGGCTCTTCCGTTTAGAGTGTGCTGCAGGATTTCCTGGAAACATACTTATTAAACATTTATGTACTGCAAATTCCTCCTTACAAAATGCTCTAGGCCTATTTTAATATAAAATATCTCGGCGCTCGCTGGCCAACACAAAACTATGCTTCTTCATAGAAGAACAAAACCAAGATGCAACAGGATTATGAAGACACAACTACAGCTTAACTAGTCTACATTCTCTTAACTAGACTCCACTGAAAAGGAAACCAGGATTTTAAGCTTATCCAAAAAGAAAAAATACAAGGGACATGGAAAAGAGCATCTTCTCAGGCTCAGCTGAGAAGAAAGAAACGGAACTCATCTGAGGAATCTATAGAACCGTCCGGTAAGATGCTAAAAAAGATGCAATGATGTATGGTGGATAGAGAATATTCCCGGGTAATATCATATAATCACGCTATTAATTTTGGCTTTGTCGATAAGCAAAGCATATATATACCTGGAAGCTCCCAAGGTTCGCATCTGTTAAGGTCAACCTCAGCAATCTCCACTCCACAGAAGCTTCCATTAAATACCTTGGAAGCCAAATAAAAGGTTACCAGTTCCTCGTCAGTGGGGTGAAACCGAAACCCCGGCGGCAACCCATGCCCGTTTACTTCCTCCTCGGCAAGTTCACTCAGAATTTCTTCAACTGCTAACATCTTCCAACACAGCTATCCAACTTGTACGTCTTGCAATGAGAAAACAAGAGACAGGAAGTGAGAAAAGTTTGTGATTGTGCAACAAATGAAGAGTCTTTGTGATTGGGAGTGAATGGAATGGATAGGACAACGAGGGTAAGTAACATGCAAACCAAACATATATGAAGAGAAGCACTTAAAATGAAGGAGAGAAGTTATTTTGAGAAGGGTTGATCTTAAAATGCTTTAAGGGTCGCGAGGCTGCAGCTGCTACAGCGCACCTGAAAGGCCTTCCGAAACGGGGAGAAAATTAGAAGTGGTTTTCGGAAAGACGAGAGAAATTGACGTTGAGGCTTAAAAAAAATCTAATAGGGATTCATGTTAGTTAGTCATTGGAGAAGAGGAGAGTGGTAATAAATGCCAATGCATAGTTGGTTGCAGATGGCAGGGATTTATGCGTGTGTATATGAGCATATTGGAGAGAGAAAAGAGAGATGGCTTCATATTGAAGTTCAGGTTCTCAGATTGATAACAGTGAGATCATCATCATCATCATCATTATCAGGGATTAATTATTTATTTACTATGCACAAAATATGAACAGTATTAGTTTAGGTGCTGTACAACAAGGCTGTCAGGTCTAGAATACACCCACCAGAGTACCTTTCTTATTTATCGTTGTAACGTGAAAGTCCTTTTAATTTGCCAATTAATGCTGATGGTCGGTCCGTCTCTTATTCGTGATCTGTCTGTCGTATATTTGGTCGGGGGCACTTGGACGTGGTTAGATGAGACGAAGCCTGAAGAATCCAATTCCAGTTTCTAGGAGACTATGAGAATTTAAAATATGTTTAAATAATTATTTATATGTTAGGCTCGATTCATTTAATATTGACGAATGTTTAATGAATATGTAGGAAAATATTATTTTTAAATAAACGAATTTATAAATGAATCTATTTGTAAATATAAATGAATCAAACATACTTTTGTTTGCATGTAATACGTCAAACACTTCATCCATTTACAACTTTAATCATCACTGTTCCATTTAAATACCAACATTTATTTGGTCAGAAAATTTTATTTAATTTTTGAAACTCCCAAAATCAAACCCACCGTTGGTGGAAAAGTAATATTGGCAAATGAATTAAATGAGTAATGAGCTGCTCAATTACTTACTGCCCAATGGGGCGGGGATGCATATAATTAACGGGTCTCTTGAAAGGTAAAAGAAATGTCGGCGATGCACTGGCACGTGTAGGCATGTGATGATGAGGTAAATTAAAAGGGGTGTCGTAAGCTGCCGCTGTCTCTCAACTGTGTAGTAAAAGATAACAACATCAGCATTAACGAAGATAAATGGTTAATTTTGTATATTCAATAAAATTTCAACTATTTGGATCAAATTGGACAAAACAAAATGATTCGAAATCGAAATCCTAGTCGTAAAGCATCGAACTCCGATATATGTATGAAAAAAGAAAGATTACCTATCACCTTCAGCTGCTGGTAGCAGGTGTGTAGGTTTTAGGGCTACTTTTATCAATTATTTTGATTTTCGTTGTTTTCTTACATACTGTTGTTGTCAGGGGGTCTCTCTAGCTCTGATTATTGAGCACCTTTTTTCGTAACGTCTCAACGCAAAAACAAACAAAAACCACGCCGGGCTCTTGTAGGGCCCACTAATCAAAGGAGTCATGGGCCCAGTGAGCTTAACTTGACCCACTAATTTAGAAATTTCTGACTTTTCCAACTAAGGCGTTACCATGCAATAACTTCTTTGCAACCAACGAAAAAAGTAACCAGGAAAAAGGAAGAGATTATCTTTTATTTTTAAAGGGAAAAATGAACCCCAAAATAAGTTAAAAGGGCAAAAAGAAAAGAGGTTATTTTTACAGGTCTGATCTGTCCAGAACGACGAATATACAAGAATCCAACGACAATAAAATCCGTTCAATCCAATTGGACCCTATTATATATAAATTTCACAATTTCATTGGTAAATCAGCTGATGTAACAGTCGGGCTGAGTTCCATTCCTTTCAATTGAGATTAGACTTCTTTTATTAATTTTTTTTATTTTTTCAAATTAATTTTGAATTGAAAAAATAAACTTTAATTCTTTCCTTAAGCAATTAGTTTTTTTATGTAAATAAAAAAATAATCAAACTATTATATATATTTGCAAAAGAATTTTTTGTATAGTAAATTGAAGTTTGATTATTTTGCAAAAACTAATCGAAGTTGTATAGTCTAATGTGCTATCCCAAGCAATTATCAGAGGAATTCACGCTATTTACCATTTAACCAGAATTGCATATGTTGCTTGCTGAAGACCTGAATTACAGTCTCCGGCTCCAGATGTTATGGTTTTCAATTTTTCATTTATAATAGAGAGAGCACATAGCATATGTTGTACAATGTTGGACCAGGTTTTTCCAGCTTTGGTTATATACTAACTGCGATTCACTTTTTTGCCTACATACTTCAGAAAGATTGTAACGCAATTTACCTGCAATTCAAGAAATTTTCTCCTTTGGCCATAACCATCTGCAGAGGCAGAATACAGAAGAAAAAGAAAACAATTGTTCTTCACCACTTTTTCAGTATTTCATGTATAGTTTCTACGAAATGAAAGATTGAGCTGGTCAATAAAAAGGAGATTCTTCATGCTCTCCAATTGTTGCCTCTCTTTCTCAGTCTGCAAATCCATCTCCTCAAAACGAAGAAACTTGTCTTGTATCTCTTTCATCTGCACACCTCAAGATATACAGTAAATAATCATATGACATCTATCATCCTAGACACTCATCTTGAAAATCTTATACATACCTGCACTTCTGTAATCCCAGTAATTGCCCTTTCAATATCTAGTTCTTCCTTGTCAAGTAGTGAATTTGCATCTGCATATGCTGCTCTTTCCAATGCATTTTGGTTGGTGTCACCATTAGATGAAATTTCTGATTCTGTGACAGAAGGAAATAATCTCACCAACAAAATCCCAACAAGTCTGATAAGAGATGTGCAGATAATAATGCTAGATGATCTTTCTTATTTATTTATCTAACTTCACTTCTTTCGGGTTTGGTTGGTTCTTGAGGAAGATGTTAAAATGTAAACCATTTGGAGCCACCTCTTCTTAGCATATCAAATGTGAAAATGGCCAGACTACAAGGAAGCTTAATACAGAGTTACATCATTTGTTGCAATGATATGGGTAGACTGCAATTAATACCAATGTGGAAACAGTGCGATTAAATAAGTAAATGCTGCAATGCTTGAATGTTAGGGTAAAACCAGAAGGGATTCAAACCTCGTTTCGAGTTTCTTTCAAGAGACCCAATCCCCACTCTGCTAGCCGTGATGCCGTCGACCTGAGATAGAACAGAAACAGCTGCTTGGGCAGCTGCTTCTGCAATCTCTACACCAGCCAAAGCTGACAAAAAGGCAGCCTGAAAAAAGGAGGTAGCAAGTATAAACAAATTGTTTACTAAAGCAAAACTACATCATCATCCAATAATTGATGTTTCCGAACAAAATTAAAATATATTTAGGGCATAAAGTCAATGCTTATAACCTATTGGATCTTGCATGCAACTAAAAGTACTAAGCCCTTTCCCCTCAAATGGAATCATGGGATAAATATTGCCGACAGAAACAAATTGTTGAACAGCAGCAACTAATTGTAAATGATCCAAATCCATTACTTGGAAAGCACTTCATAGACCAATACAAGATAAGATATCCACACTAGCATGCAATGCATAGATTGACTGATGACTGAGTTTATGCAGGTACTTCATATTCCCTAGACCTTTGTTGCACCAGTGTAAAAAGCAAGTTAAGCAGCCATGCAGGAACTCGTGATGAAGATGATGCAAGTACAAGCATTAGGTGCTTTTGTGCCCAAATATTAGCTTAGCAATTTCCTAGTCCATGTTATTTGATGTTCCGAGTTAAACACGAGAAAAAGACATACCTGAGCCATGATTGGGTTGCTTGCGTCAGCCAGAGGCGTGAGGCACATCCTTTTATTAGTTTCAAATCCAGATTCATCATCGTTTGATAATGGATGTCTGAGATATTCCTCCCCAAAAGGAAGCTTAACGAAATGAGCCACACAATCCTTGTCGGTTCTACCACCAACATGTTGTGCAACCTTCTTCCAGTCATCACCATAATGCATAATGGCTTCCAGAAGCAGCAATGTCTCTTTTTCTGACCAATCTGCCTTGGCTTCATCAGTGATCTCTACCCGCCTGAAATCAGCATTGCTTAGACCAACCCTGAAATTGCCCCGAACATAACACCTTGCACACAGGGTGGAGTCATACTGCACAAAAAAAGAGGGTAAGAAAACACAGCAGCTCATGGTAAATCGATTGTTAACCTAGAAGCATGAGTGTAAAGTAGTGGCCTTTCCTTAATTAAACTAAGATAATGATTAGGAGGACTTAACAATAAAAGAGAACAGTACTAGAAAAGGGTGTAAGAAAACTATGTTAATAACATTAAGAAGGGAAAAAGGATACCTTGTCGCAAACGAAGCAAGCAATGGTACAAAGAGACTTGCACGCCCCACAGATTCGCCTGGAATTAGAGGAGTGTTTGGAGGTGGGGGCAGCAGAAGAAGGGGATTCAACAGAAGGGGAATCTGAGGATTTAATGTTAGAACCAGTATCTTTGGAGGGCTTGGAAAGAGCAGAGGAGGCAGAGTAATTGATGAGACCCCAGTGGTCAAGGAAATCGAAAACCCTCCGAATGGATCCAACATCACCAACAAGAGTCTTCCTGACGTCAGTGAAGGTAATCTTACGGGAAGGGTTTACCCTGAATAGCTTTATAATTGAGTTCCTGTAATAAATGTAAAGACCAGGGCCTTTGGAAGCCGAGCGACCGTCGAAAAACTCCGGAAGGAAACGGGACTCGCAAGAGTCTATCTTATCCCACGAGAACCACCCTGTTTATTTTAACCCCAAAAAAACAAGGGAAGAAAAACAGCATCGATTAACAACAACCAAGCAAGAGAAAAAATAGGGGGAGGGAAGAGGGAAGAAAGAAGTCTAAGAGAAGAGAGAGAGAGAGAGAGAGAGAAGAGGCAGTGCAGCAGCACTTACGGGAGTAGCTGGGGACGTAAACGACGTCGGCATCGGCGGAAGGAGGACGGCTGGTGGGCGTGGAGGGGACTTCAGAGTTGGGTGCCGTTTGGGAAGAGAATTTGGAGGGGAATTGGGGAGATGGCTTCAACTGGTTTGAGTTCGAGATGGGGATGCTCTCTGAGGAAGCAGCTTCTTTCACCGGTGATTTCTCTGCCATTCCGTCCTTTCTTTCTCTCTTTTCCGTCGGCCTCTACTTTACTATTTTCGGCCCTTTAGTAGTGGTCAAATTCTATTGAAGTTCCTTTAGTATAGATTTTTTATCTTATTTAGTCCCTCTATTATAATTTTTTTTGGCAGAAATAATTTGATAATTCTATTCTCTTTATTTTTCAGAGGGATTACTTTTTTTTTTAATATGTGATCACATAGGATTGGACGATCTTTTTACATATTAAGAAAAACAAAAAAAATATATAAAAAATATGTCCAATTCTAAAAAAAAAGTTAAAATGTATATTTCATGTCATGAGATATTTAAAGTAAAATCATGTGAAGTTATTTGAAAAAATTATTAATAAAATTGATCAGAAGTACATATTCTAAAATGTAAAAAGTAAATAATTATCTTTGATACAATTTAACCTATTGAAGCGATAGTACTCGTACAATAATAATGTTACCAAATTTCCAAATTATTTTAGTTACTTTTTATCTGATTTATTTATAATTAATTAATTTGATTTTTTTTAGAATTTAATTAATTTGAATTTAATTTGTGTAAATTCTCTCCTAAAATAATTGAAACTATTAATTATATAATTCTAACTTAAAAAACTAAAAAGAAAAAAATTCACAGCTTAAATTCAAGTTCATAATTATCCCTTCCAATAATATCATGAATTACAATTTAAGTCATTTATGAAAATTACTTTCATTTTTTTTCAATAATGTTGTCTGAAGTAAAATAAAATTTGGATATTTCGTGAACTGATCAACAATATCCAGCACATTTTTTAAGTTTAAAAAATATCTCATCAATTAATCTTAACAGAGAAATCGAGTGAATTGAAAATTTTCCATTATAGGTCTCTAAAACGCTTTCTCTAACTCTCTTATCCCAGCTTTCTAGCTTTTTTAACAATAAAGTGGGTTCCGATCACCTCCATTTTCTTATATGCCTTTGGCCGGCAGAATGAGGTGGGTTAAAAACTTCCTCTGGCGGCTGTAGTCTCCCTGACACCACCCTCGCCGGATTTTCGCCGGATTTTCGTGGGTGTTTCTCGACGTTTTTGCTGGGGCTCTAAAATTAAACTTAACAAACAAAAAGAAGACCAATGTAGGCTACACAAGAAATAAAAATGAGAAGAAATCAACGAAAGCAAAGGGATAGAAGTAAAAATTCTTACTCGACAATAACTATGGAAGAGAAGTTTAAGGTTGGGGAGATCTCTTATGAAATCGATTGAACAGAGATTAGGACGGAACAGATTGATCAAAACTAACTATAATCATGCCATAGCATCTTGCTGTAAATGTTATTTCGACAAAAGACACTGACTAGTTTATAGAGTTCGAACTCATATTGATGTATCCCATCAAATCTCATTACGAGACCATCTTAAGTACAATACCATTACACAGATGAGGGAAACAGAGCATCTGTATATAGTACCTCAGATGCCATTGAGGGTCACCACCACCCTACGAGCTGTTGGTGCATCGCGATGCTCACAAAGCCAAATCCCCTGAAGCATAACAGTGTGAAAAAATATATAAATAAATTAAAAATTCAAACAAGATGTTACACATGATTTAGCATTTGCGGGGTAAATTGATCACAGGCATTCAAAGCAAGAAATGCAGCGCATAGAAGTGGGAACATTCATTTTCTCAATGCATAAATTGTACGATTTGTTAAGTAGGAAAACCGTAAAGCAAATTCAAACAAGATGTAACCCAAGTTTTAGCAACCGCAGGGCAAATTAAGCGAGGGCATTCAAAGCACGAGATGCAATGCATGAGAAGTGGGAACATTCATGTTCTTAATGCATATGGGCAGTCAAAGATAAAGACCATATATACAGTGTGATGATCATTGTCAGTATTTGCCAAATATGATGTACCTGCCAAGTTCCCATGTTAAGACGTCCATCTGTAATGGGAATCCTGTAAGAATAACATAAAGATCAGGTGAAATGAAGACTGAAGATCAAATCCTTGGAAGCAATTAAAAGGAAAAAAAAGTGAATCTTAATTCTTATCAAACCGAAGTATACGCACGTGAGGGCGCAGCCAAACATTGATGATTTGATATGGGCTGGCATGTCATCAGGGCCTTCAAGCGTATGCTTCCAAGGCGCAGATCTTCCCTGCAAAATGAAGAATGAAATTTCAAGCACCATTTAAAAGAAAATAAAAACAAAACCCTCTACTCTGTATTCTGTTATCTCTATACCTCAGGAACTATTTTGTTGAGGAACGTCTCGGTGTCGTCACGAACGTCCGAGTCATAATTTTCATTGATAGTAAGAGAAGCACTCGTGTGTTGCACTGGAATTTTGAAATCGTTATACATACAGATACAACTCTTTTCTAAAAAAAATCATTGTACAGAGAGAGGATGAAAGAAGTGAAGTGAAAAATAGTGAAAGAGAACTCACGGAATAGATGAGCAAGGCCACACTTAAATTCTGATAAATCTGGCCTAATTTCCTTCAATATCTGACTCCCAAAAGAAAAGTTAACTGTGGAAAACAAATGGAATTGGCAGGCAAGAACAGGAGGCTTGAATTGTTACCTGAGACGTAACGAGATGGCAGCCCCGCCGAAGGGGAGGAAGAGTTACGGTCTTCTGAGCCCACTTGGGGGCGGGGACGGTAGCAGCCATGGAATTGGAATCGGTGGAGGATGTGCGGTGTACTGCTTTCACCCACGCAGGCTTTGATGAAAATATTGCTGAGGTTTGCATCAACATCTTCCGATTTCTTTCCCAAAGCTTCTAAGTTGTAACCTAACCCACTTATTTCACATGACTAGTTATTCAGCTGATCAAGCCCATACCCAGGGCAGAGTATTGCGATGCGAACGGGCTCTTTTATGTTCCGCATGTATCATTGATATTTTTTGGGCCATTTTGCAAATTGAATGGAACCCTCAAATTCAATGTGTGTGGTTAGGATGGGAAACTCGAGTGGTAGTGGAAGGGACAAATATTGCGAAATTTATCACTGCTCTGTAGTTAGCACTTCACAATAGATGTCTGATATTGAAAATTACTATCAATCTTTATGGACTTTAGATGTATCATTTCTCACTCCCACCCTGCTTCAGTTTAATATTTGTTAATTACATCCCTCTTTGCGACTACCAGCCTCATCTTGATGAGGACGTGGCCGGCTACCATTTGCGCACGTTATTCTTGGCAAATGCCAATTAACAAGATAAGTTCGCTCCTATTCAAATAACCAAACAACTCTACATACATACAATCTTTTTTATTGTTGTTATAGAAAAATTACAAATGACATCGGGAAATGAAATAGAACTCGGAAGAAACTGCCTCGTTCGTCGTTGAATGCTCACGGTCTCTCTTAATTTCTTATTTGCTTCTGGATAGCAGATCGCTGCAATGAGTATCAGAACTTTCCATAACTATATTTAGGAAGCAGCTGCCAATTACTTGACAAAATTGGAGGTTAATTAATTGCATTCAAGAAAACACAGGTCAATCTACAAAACCCGATTGTACGATGAGGAACAAGTAGTCCTAGGGATTCATTCTATAATCTGTATAAACAAAGTAGGATCTTGAAAAGTTGTGTGCTATTGTTCAATGTGCGGAATTGAGTCTCTCTTGTTACAAAAGCTTTGGCAGAACTTTCCAATATCTCAAGTCAGAAGGGTTTGTGTGAATGGCTCGAAGAACCCATTGCAGGGGACTTTGGCAGCCCTCCACCCTGGATGAACTGTCAGACTCGGATGCAATCTGTCTTGCAAGCAAATGCATTTGAAAAAACAGCTCTGCTGGTCTCATTTCTGCACGCACACACATACACACAAAAAAAAGAACCTCAATTATCATTGAAGGCATTAGCATCGAATCCTAGAATCACACAGTCAAGAAACATTTATGTATCAAGCCAGCTTATGAAATTAGACGGATGTAGCTATGGATCCATTGACAGAATATTCAGTGACAACGAATACTAATGTCTGGCACCAGTCAACTACTCTGCATACAACTGCCATAAAAAGTTGCAAGATCCGCTTTTGCAAGACCCGGATGAACTGATTGATTTGATATAATAGTCACAGATCTATTACAATCCTTAGTGCTACATAACATCATAATGCTCTTATTTCTTAATATTTATTTGACAGAACTTGAGGTTTGCCTATTTTTTAATCATTCAGTTAAATATCATTGTACTTGGTATACATCTGGTAATTGACAAGACAACTGGGGTCCTCGGCACGAGTTGATGAAAGCTAGTTGGGACGTTTTAGGTTTACATGTACAAGAGAAAAGGTAATGTTTCCAAGGGGAAGACTAACCCAACTATAGCCTTCTTAAATGCTTGCTTGTGGCTCTTTGTATTTTTGTTCAACGGTTTTGGGATAGACATCAAATGATTGCTCTTTGGTCAGAGCTTAACTTTAAAAAACATAAACATTATTTAGGCACTGAACACTAGCAAGCACTTCGAAATCTGTATAGTGCACCAACCCCAACTCCTTGCCATTCCCCTTTATATGGAACAAGAAACTCTCATCCATCAACCAGTCAAGGGAGGAGGTGTTAATATTGCAATTGATGGTAGAGCTTGTTCTTTTATAATCCCTTCAAAATTTCAAGCAACATGCCAAGTAATCAACCAATTTCACAGACGTGTGTGCACACATAAACCTTTAGTGGAAAAATGCGTGTATGTATATATAAGACATTAAAAATAGAGGGTGGACTAGGAGTGGACCTGGTGGCCAAGAAAACCATTCAAGGCGAAGATTTCTCTCCCACTTTTTCCTAGAACCAATGCTTCCTTCTGCTTGGGCTAACAATGCTGAGACAATGGGTATTGGGACCGAAGAAGTTATATGAGCTTTACTGAGACTCCTTATGGCACTGGATAAAAATTGCGAATCATGATACCTCCTTGCAATCTCCATAGAAGTGACACCTGAATCATCAATTATAGTCTCTATTTGAAGGGAAATTTTATAACTCAAAAAAGATAAGTATAAAAAAATCCATATGTAGCTGAACTTTAAAGAAGCATGTTAGACACTTAAAAGAAATCATCCAAAAAAATAATCTCCATCAATAGGTGGATACCATGACAAAGGAAAATGCAGCTCTCAGCACTGGTCAACGAACAAGGTTGTTCCAGAAATTCCTCTGCTGAAAGAAAGTCCCGATTCCATAAACATATCAGGCCCATCACTAAACTATATACAGCCATCCACATATTCCATGAATTATTCCTCCCTTCTGAGCCTTCCTTGAAGGCTAACTCAAAAATATTTGAAACAGGTTGCTCTTCATACTGAGATTCCATCAGTTTTAGGCATAGCCAACCAACTAGAAAATCTGTCTTAAGCTCCAAGCACCTCTCATACTCTTCTTTAGAAAATTTTAAATTTCCTTCTGCAGCGTAGGCGCGACATAATAGTAAGTGTCCGAAAAACTGGAAGCTATCCGGAAGAGAAAGTGCTGAAGCATTTTTGGCTTGGTCAATACAGCCCATTATATTCCCCCTTTGCAAAAGAATTTCAGAAGCACATAAATAAATCTGAAACTTCTGATATTGACAAATGGCTTCTTTTCCAGAATAGAACTCATTAGAAAGAGCCACACTTATGAGACGCTCAAGAACAATACAGATGTTTACAGGAAATCTCTCTTCACGTGCTTTCTGTAAAAGATTAAGGATAAGCAAGTATCGGGCATTATGGTTCCATGGCTCCCGCCGTAAGCACCTGCAAATTTAGAATAGACACAACAAGTCATCCTTAATTACATAACCAACAAAAACAGTTCAGATTGAACTGCAAGGAATGTCTTCATAGACTCAATTTCCAACTAAAACCAAAGATATTTGCATCCTCTCCTTCGAGGGGAGGGGACGCAGGCAGCCTTTCTTAAGGGAGAGGAAAGAAAATTGTTATGTGTGCCAAATTTAGGAATTGCATAATGTATTCCATGCAGAGACTGCAATAACATACTCCCCCTGAAATGCAGACAAAAACCAACTGGTTTTCTAGAGTAATAACCTACAAGCCAAAAACCATGAAAGAAATAAATAAACTGATAGCAGGTAATAGTTAAAATACTTCTGCAATTCTTGCATGGCTCCAGAACTCGTGCATTGACAGCTACATGTTGGGAAAGAGAATCTCGGTTCACTATTGCCGATCGCATGGCAAGCAACTGCCCCAGCACTGGAAATCTCCCAGGCCGATTTTAAGCCCTCTTTGTTCTTAGAGTCAGAATCGTCAACGACGGAACATCTACTTGACACATGACTATTTCCCCATACTTCACTGCATAGCAAAAGATAACCAAGTAGGTTCCTGTTCCCACAACACTCATGTTAGAATTGCAAGTAGGTTGACAGAAAGCTAAAAGAAAAAAATATTATATATTGCATGTTTAGTATAGGTAGCATCAATATGCACACGGTAATAACTAATAGAACCTTATTAAAATTCCTAATCATTGCTTAGGGACTTCCAAAAATTGCTAGCTAGAATCAAAATATACCTTATTAAAATACTGTTAGGGTACATGTGAAGAGCTTTTCTAAGATGGTTGACTCCATTCTGAAACCCAAGATAGTGCTTTGTCCTATGTTTAATCTGCGTAAACCAAAGGTATAGTGACATACAATAAATGCATAGGGCCTAAACTAGTACAGAATAGAATACTCAATTTAAAATCGACAAAGAAGGCATACTAGTTTGCTAAGTGCTATTAGATAATGCATCCCAGTGATCTCCTCCTGTGATGCAAGAAAGTATCGACTGCTTGAAATAATCGATTCCAGCCTATTATTCTGATCCAGAGCATTAATGGCAGACACAATAAAGCTTATTTTTGAACTATGAAATAATTCCTTCGGCATTTTCAGAATGCTACCAATTGCTAAATCCGGTCCAGAAATGTAGTACAGCAATCTACAAATGAAACTAACAGACACAGCTGCAGATATCCTATCCATGGTAGAAACGCTGGCAGCCAGGGCCCTAGTCACAGAGAGGGCTGAATCATTCTCACCCAATTGCCATAAGGAGAAAGCATATATTTGCAAACCTTCAGCATCAAGCATACCTTACAAAAAAATATATATTAACATAGAAGAGATTAATCACGCCTTTTGAAAGATCAAACATAGAATCTAGATCATTAAAAAAAAAACATAGAATCTTGTGAAGTCAAAAGTCAACTATGTTTTTTATCCACACTTCTGAATCAGATCAGGAAGAACATGATAGCCATTAAAAGACTGAAGGGGTATGCTTTCCCAAGAAAACACCTATACTATGATATGTTAGCAGATGCACGTTGCATTAACTTCAGTGAAATGTTGGACTCACTGAAAAGAACCATTGCTGCATGAGTCCAACTCCTTCCCCTACCAGAATAAAGCATAGCAATATAGAAAATGTAAACAAGCTACCACTGAGTAATCAGATATCAATATAATTAAAACCTTCTTTCTTCAAGTCTTCACATTCTTGCACAGCACCAATGGCATTCCCTGCCTGCCCATGAAATAAAAGGGAAAAAAGCCTTTTGGTTATTCAGGAAAGGAAAACTAAATGTTTTATGTTACTGAGTCTGTGACAATAAGATTAAATTAAAAGAATATATCAACAAAAGTCTGCAAAAACTACACATTTACATTAAAAATGTGAAAAGGTTCTTTACCTTACTAAGTGATCTAGCCAAATTAGTTGATATGTCTTTCAAGTGAGATTTGAGGACAGTGCCTAAAGAAATGTTGATGGCATAGCGAGCTAGCCTGTAAGATGCAATGGCAGTTTGAAACTGCATACGTGCCTCGTGAACTAGCCCATTTAAATTATGGGATTCATGGTAGTGCGGT
The DNA here is from genome assembly GCF_007990345.1 of Gossypium hirsutum. Taxonomy (NCBI): domain Eukaryota; kingdom Viridiplantae; phylum Streptophyta; class Magnoliopsida; order Malvales; family Malvaceae; genus Gossypium; species Gossypium hirsutum. The sequence continues at coordinate 17,487,168 of NC_053428.1, read as the reverse complement.
GCCCGTTGCACAGCCTGCTGGATAGCTCCAAATACCTGTTATAAAACACTAGAACTATCAAACAAATACTTGTTAAAGCATGGTTCTTATCAGCTGTTGCTACAGGTATATCATTCCCAAATAGTGGTATGCTTCAAATATTTTTGCGGTTGACTTTCTTTAGCGACTTTCTCGTGTGTGTTTTTTCTTATTTTTTATGAAGATGATGTGCTGTAACATTTTAGCTACAATACCTGCGAAGAAGAAAGGTTCCCAGAAAGTAAAGCAAGCTTAGCAAGTCCAATTTGGAACTCTGCAAGCTGCAAATAAAGCAAAGATCTGATTACAGTTGCATAAAGTATTTGTAAAATGCAGGTCAAGCCCAGCAGTTAAAACTGCTCTGGTAGGATATGGTTACGGCCTTAATTTCTTTGCTGACCGTACAGGATTATACAGCAAACAATTAATTCAAGGTTAATTTCATACCTTGGGAAGAGCATAAAACATGATATCAACACTTACGGGAAATATCTCCACAGCACGTAGGCAGCTCTCAAAAGCATCATCTGGTGTTGAATCCCTAAAAAATTAAGTATGGTTCAGTATTGATATGACTATTAACTGAAAAATCATTTCTAAATATTTTTGTAACAGAAAAAAGTAAAAAATTTACCCAGTATGAGCATCAGCTGACATGCCAGCCCATGGTAATGCCAGGGATGGATCTATACCTCTAGCACAGTCAAATGCTTGCCTAGCCAATTTCTTCTCATTCTCTTCTCTATAAAGCTGCCAAAATATAGAGGCGGTAGATACCCATCAAGGCATCAACAATTAGACTCTTAACAACAAGAGTAGATCAAGACAAGTTTAAGCACACACTTCAAAGGTTAACCTTAGGGTTGCATTTGAGCTAAGAATTGCACAATTTTCAAGCTCCTGAACATCCATAGAAAGTGACTTCTAACACAGCAACTACTAACCATCTATTGAATATGACATCTGAAATCGTTAACATTCTTCCCATAGAATATAGCCTGCCTATACAGGATTTATTTTTCTACATACTAAACACATTGTAAATGCAATATTAGTCAATTCATAAATAAATAACAAAGTTGGTTTCATAAGTTGGTTTCATTTATTTTCAAATTACAATCTAAATCCAGGAAAATAAAATAAGTGGATGGTACCTTTCCAAGATATGCCCAAGCATAGGCTAAAGACACATCCAACTGCAGTCCCCTAATTAACGAGTGCTGCTTAAGTGCATTACACTCAGTCAAACAGCTCAAAGCCACCCAGAACTCAGAGTTCTCACCCTCTAGTGCTAAAGCCCCCAGTGTCAACTTCTCGGGTAACTTCCTGATAAAAAAGATAGTAAGTCAAAAGAGCAAATCTGCAGGAGCATGAAACGGTTCTGTAAAGAAAACCACCTAAGATCTTACCAAGTACACTTATCAAGTGTGTAATCCTGATTGAAAGAAGAGATAAGATTAGAACTAATTGCAATGTCAATGTAGATATTAGCCTGCCATGGAGCTAAGTGCAAAGCTCGTTGATAAGAGTTTCTGGCAGATTTAGCAGCCAAACGACAGGTATTCTTCCATGTGTATACGGACTTCTTGAAAGTTTCTGCATTGTATTCTAAACTCTGGCTCTCCTCTGTCCATGGAAAAACTTGTGCATATGTAAGCTGGCCAGGAGAAGAATATCCCTCAAAATTGAATCAGTCATGTTTCAACAATAGGGTTGCAAAATATATGGCCCCACCCCACCAAAATAAAAAGCCTCCCACCCCCAAAAAAAAAAAATCAAGGGACATCTAAGGGCTAAACATAGATTTTTTACCAGAACATCACCATGCAACTTCCATGTACATGATGAATTTCCAGCTGATTTGATGCTTGCTTCTGCAACTTTACATGCGTCCTGCAACAATCCAGGACCAAAATATTAATATTATATTCTTGTCTTTTCTGTCATAAAAGTTGCAAGCCATTCAATCAAACTGAAAGATGACTAACCTCTAATAATGAAGCTGCCCATCTGAACGCTCCTGAATTTCTACATTCTTTTGCCATACCTAGCAGTCCAGAAGCAAGTCCATAGAGTGCAGACATGTTTTGTGGCGAGATCTTTAGTGCTTGCTGAAATTGTTCAATTCCCTTGATGAACAAAGACAATGGTACCACACGCGATTGTCATCATTTCATAAAGAGTATGTGATGAGTAGTGCAATAAATGAAAATCATAACTTGTCAGCTTAACATCCGTGAGCACTCCAAAAAAGGAATGAATTGAAAGGATATCGATAGCTAACTGAGAAAATTTTCATTAGAGTACACGAGATTTCATTAGACTAGCTTGTCAAATGACTGAATGAAGAATCAATAAACAGAATCAATTCCTAATTTTGAGCCAAAAAAGGATATCAATAGCTAACTGTGAAACATTTCATAACTACCACCTCATAAGATCCCATTGAGATTAACTTTAACTCTAAGCTATCACATGGATATTGCTTAAAAAGTGAAGGTAGGTTCTATCTCATAAAATTAAAAGGTAATGACATTCGGTGAGTTAGAAGGGAAAACATAACAAAAAGGTTTTACCTTTCTAAAGGAACCAAGCATCAAAAAGATGTTTCCACATTCAATCAGCGCAAAGACTCTTGAATCTTCTAATTCAATTGCACGTGAATAGGACTGTTAAAAATGCCAAAATAAATTAATTGCTCAATGGTTATATAGGACCCAGCATATAAATTTATGAAAGAATTCTTTAGACAGCTGAAGATGAACATTGGTTATGGTGAGCATAAATATGATTTAGACGAAAAAGAAAATATCGAAAATGAATGGACTGTCTTGCTTTCTGCATGTTCATTTGTCCACGAGAAAACAGCATGCAGTTAACTGCTTGTTTTCAAGTATTTCCCAGTTAAGCACAAGAGATAGTAGCATTACGTAGCATTATCTGATGAGGGCATTCAAGTTTATTGCTTTCTTACCCAAATTCCATATTTGATATGCGAAACACATACTGAATAAGTTTAGGAGAGTATATTGCTCCAAATAGAAAAGGGGAAAGTAAAGGAAAAAATGAGTTTAAAAGGTGAAAGGAAAGTGAAATACCTTAATAGCAGCAGTAAACATGCCAAGCCGGTGGTAGGCAAGACCAAGAGCCTAGAAGACAATTAGTTATAATTAGAATAGGGTGAACAAAATTAAACAGCATTTTGAAAACAGAACAGGTAGATGGTAGAATTAAATGAAAAACTTACTTCCCACAAATCAGGAGAAGTCGGATAGCCCCGAATAGCTTGTTGAAGACTTTGTACAGCTTCAGACCATTTCTTTTGATGCACCTGCTCCAATTAATGCAGATGCACACCAATAAAAAAAAATCAAGTCTTTCGAGTGATAAAAGACAAAAAGAAAACCTGGAGACAACCCAATCGGCGGAAAGCCCAGAAAGCCCTGGGAGAGTTGTGAGAAGCATCTTTGCAAATTGCGACCTCCAAGGTCTCCTTGCCTTGACTATCCAACAAATCACACAAAGCTTCCTGTAAGCGTGTTTTATTTCATTTAAGGTCAATCCAAGAAGAAAAAAAACGAAAGAGAAAAATATGGGAGGGGAGGAGGAGGAGGAATATAGATACCCCAGAATCGGAATCATCGGGATTAAGGGATAACGCTCGCTGGTAACACTTGATGGCTCTGGGGATATCGACCGAAACGGTGGCGTAGTAATGGCCCAAGTAGATGAAGGCAGCTGCGTTCTTAGGGTTTTGTTTAACGGAAATCACCCAATGCTCCGCCGCTTTCTCTTTCTCCGTCTGAGTCTCCCACAAGCATACTCCCTGCAATGCAAAATCACATGTGCATTTCCTCTGTTAGTACCGATATTAGCTCAGAACAAACACCCGCACAAAAAAGGAAACAGAAAGGAACCAATAATTGCTATTATTCTTCTTCTTATTTACAGCTTACAAGTTGAAAATGAAGGGAAGAGTCATCGGGATTATTTTCGACCAACTCCTCCAGTCGCCTTCTTTCTTCTCCCTCCAGCTCACCCTGAAATTATCCATTTCAAATGTTATTGCCGAGAAATTTTAACAGACCAACGGAATGAATAAATCAACAAGAAAGAGACCGTTGTTTTCATTTTCTGTTTTGCGAATGTAACCGGGAATCCTTAAAACCCTATATACTTCCAGCTTGCATTCTATATCTCGTATGCAGAATATTTGTAACTAATATACGTATATTATATGTGTATATGAACTGAGAGCCAGGGATGGTGCTTTGAACAAAAAGAAGAGAAAGGAAAAGCCAACGATGGTGCCGTGTATTTATAGGCTCAGTCGCCCAATTTTGCCATTCCGACTAGATAAAAAAGTTATTTAAATACATAAAAGCAATTATACAGTAAGATATGCGCCTACCTGACTTTATTTTGTTAAGTAAAAACAAACATCATCAAAATTAGGAGATTTTCGAAAAACTTTAATCCAAACTAATTATCATAACCACATTTCGTCATTTGATCAATCATATTTTAAAACCTAGAAATGTGACGAATTATTGTCTTTTAATTTCCCTTAAGGTATTGATTAAACATAATTTAATTAGGTTATTACTAGCAGTACTACTTATATAAACAGGCTCTACAAGTAGTACATTGTCATTGTTGCATCTTATTTCCAACTGTCTTATAACCTTTCTCCCATACAATACGTAAACCTTCAAGAATCGTTCTAGCTTCAATGCAAAAAACCATTTTCTTGCTAATTTTGATAAAAAGTTGATTAAATCACTTAATAACGCATTTATAATTTTACATGTTTCTCCAATAATTTATGATAATTATTTATATATCTATCTTTAAGGTAAATTTAATTTCTTTTGATAATTACATTGAGTTGCTTTTAAATTTATACTCAAATTAGATACATTTTTTAAAAATGTTTTTTAATATTGTTTTTTATAGATAAAAATGAGTGTTAAGTCCGAACAAAGTAATGTAAGAAATACACTCTAGTATTTCGAGATATAAAAACTTCGAAGTTAAAAAGTATAAGATCATGTCTCGAGACATACTAGACTTTGTCTAGAGACAAAAGCTCCAATATTTCTAAATCTAAACCCATTTATCTTGAGACAATGCAGCTTTGAAGCTAAAGTTCTATAGTAATATGACAATGTCTCGAGATATTCGAGTCATTGTCTCGAGACATACAAACTTAGAACTAAAAAAATTTAGTTTGCCTAAAGGGACTCGAAACGTGTTTGAAATGAAATGAAATTTTATTGTTAGACTAACCAGGTTCTAAAAAGTGTAACGCGACCTTAATAAAAGTTCAAATTATAAGTATTTAATTGTAAACTCAGTGCTAAATGTAATATTTATTACTTGAGTTTTTAAGATAAGAAGTGTTACAGCAAGAAATGATAAAAATTAATAACCTATAACTTCTAGACCCAACAAAAAGATTGTTATTGATAAAATTAATAATAATGTATAAGTAACCCTAACGTTTAAACGATGTCGGTAAATTCAATAATCATATATTGTAGGCAGTGAGATTAATAATCATGTATAGTAGGTGATAGAGTGGTTCGCCCTGCCCCTAACTTACAGATAATATTGGTAAAATTAATAATCATATATAGCGACTCATCCTATTCGATTTAGAGCTACAGGGGAAGGTAGGAAATGACCAAAAATAATAATCCCTAACATAACCCAGCGAAAATATTGAGGTTTTTGTCTGATTTTTAGTTTATTTTGAAGTTTAAAAATATTGAGGACGTCATTTTCAAAGTTTAAAAATTTTGAACTCATATTCTCTTATTTATAAATAGTTAGAGATTATAAATAATTTTAAGTATTATGTAATATATATATCAAATACCTATAATAAGATCATTCAAAAAAATATTATATATTTAATTTTTTGAAGTTATAATTATAATTATATATAATACACGGTTGAATCAGTATAATTAAAATTAAAATATTATAAAGTATAATCTAATTGAAAAAGTGAAAGATGAGAGGAAAAAAAAAAGGTGAAATGAAAATAAATTTTAAGCGTGTTTAGTTGAGAAGAAAACGAGACAAAAGAAAATAGAAAGTGAAATCGTTTTTTATCTAATTTATAAAAAATAATTTTTCTAATTTGAAACGATGAAAAAAGAGAAAATGAAATAAAAATGTATATTTTAATTCAAAATTATGTATTTTTTAAATATTTTTTTTTCATCCAATTTTCACATCTACCAAGCAATTGATAAAATGAGAAAAGAAAATTCTTTTCATTTTTTTTTCTCTCATCCAAAAAATGCCAATGAAAAGAAGAAATATATATATATATTTTGAAAGTAAATAATAAATTTTTTATTCTTTTAATTTTATCATTTTAATTTTCATTCCTCTCAACTAAACAAATCCTAAAATTCTAACGCATCTGCACTTTGATTTCTAATTTAGGATTAAAGCACCATTCAATCTTTAAATTGGGTAATTTTTGTAAACTTGATTTTTAATTTATTCAGGTGCACATTAATTTTAAATAATAGCAAACTATTTTAAATTAATTTTTAAATATAGATATTTTTCAAAAATGAAGATACACTATTTTAAGATTATGTCATATTATTATTTGAAAATTTGAAAATATATAATCTAAAAAAATACAAAAAGTATTAAAGATATAAAGAAATTAAAATTTTTAAAAAAATTAAATGATGGTGTATAGGTTAACAAAATCAAAATTCAAAGATGAAATTAGAAAAAAGGCCCATTTTTTAGATTAATATGAAAAAAATTTATTGTAATGGGAAAATATGTTTAATTTCATGTCCCCATTCTCAGACCAAGCAATTATTTTTAACTTCACATCTATACAAAGGAAAACAATTTGGCAAATAGAGGCACAAAGATTCCAGATACTGAAATCAGAAATGAATGCTAGTGCTACCGTGGGAGTGGGCACTTGCCTCTCGACCTCCAGGCCATTGAGCATTGGCTTGACCCCAGTTCCTATCTGTTTGCTCCGGAGGAGGAGGAGGTGTTTGATGATTGGGGCGGAGGCGGAGGTGGAGCTAGCCGCGTCGGAGGCCCAACCTGCATCTCGCCGCCTCATTCTACTTCGCCATGCCAAGAGTTCTTGGCAACATCCGTCTTTGCGAGGTTCCTTTTCTTTTTTAATTCCTTTCACTAGCATTCTGACCTCTTGTTTTATTTATTTATTTATTAATCCCATATCTTGCTATCTTAATTTTCTTATCGATGAATGCGACAATTCGGCGAACACCAACCCCATCAGATCATGACCGCCCTCTCAGTAAAACCGGACGAATTGACGCTGTAACGGTTTCTCGAAAGCTCGAACGTATGGGTTGGATCCCTCAGCTTATTTTATGCAGGTTAGCTAGTTTATCTTCTTTAAATATCATATTTTGAAAACCTCACTACCGCTTTTCAGAAGATTAGAAAGCAAAAAGAAATTCACAACCTCTTAATTTATGTTGCTCCAGTGATGCCCTGCGGACCAGGGAAACGCTTAATATCATGCAGGAAGAGGCGCGTGGTTTCCTGGAAGCGGAGGTCCATTTCATATCTAGTTATTATTCCATTGCAGCCATGGATGGTCAGACTGCTGAACACCTCCAACGAACTATATGTCAATATTCAAGGGATGAATTATTCACTATTATGTCAGTTTCTCTTTTGCCTTCTGCTTTGATTAGTCCTTGGCTGTCTTTATTTTGTTTCAACGTGTCATTCTAGTCCAAGCATTAGGTTGCCACTCTTTAGTGTAAACCTGATTAGTGTAATGGTGTGCTTATTTCCTAAGAAAATGTCTACTCATAGTTTATCCCAGATTTACACTAAATCAGTTATACAGGTGTATGGGGCATAATAGGGGATGGGAAGAGGCGGCCTCCATGTTCACTGGTGCTTCCGTAGAACTCAAGACTTGTAATGCTGCTTTGCTTGAAGCTCCTGGAAAATCATGGGAAGAGGTTGTATTTCCCCTCTTCATAAACTATTTTTAGTTATGTTGTCTCAATTTCGTTCGCCCTTACATTTATAAGCTCAGTATATGCCGAGTCCAGTCGCTTGATACTCTATCACTATATATTTGACCTTTATTATCTGCAAGAACTGCACCTCTTCAGAAGTGCTGCTAACTTGGACTTGTGAACTATTCTCATAAGCTCTTATAAAGCATAATCCAGTTTATGTTTCAAGGAAATTTCTATTTTGTGTTCTTGTAGAATTTGCAGATTTAATGGTTTTGTATATTGAAATTTTGCTTGAGAACAAGATACGTGATAGACAAGGCTGATGCAAGCTTTCCGTCTTTCTTCTACTTTTTTGAAAGAAAAAAATGTAGTTGGACATTTCTTCTACTTTTTTCTGTGTTAATTAATTGCATGAAATAAGGCTTCTTTTGCTTGTACTCCGTCAAGGTAGGATATGTACATTCTAATGTGGTTACATTCTATTTTTCTTTATTTTTCCTTATATTTGGAGCAGAAAGCCATGCATTTTGCGCTGGATATTTGTCAGACACATGTCAGAAGAATAGAAGTGTGTGACCTACATAAAATTATGCTATTCAGGGGGTTCATGTAGAGGCTACAGGATGGATATTCAATAGACTTTCGAAGTTTATTCACTTGAAGCATAAACATCTGTGAAACCTAGTGCCAAAACTTTTGAAAACTGATACTTGTTTGATAAACAGTGTTGCCTTGAAATTAGGGCGTGGTATCATAAATCATTAGTAGACAGATGGGAGAAGTGGGATTAACCGTGTTTAGAACTAAATTGACTGATTCCCTTCTAAAAAAGTATAATTAAGCTTGTGAATTTGTGGTGTTCATTCTGTCTGATCCTCTCTTGATGTATCTTTTTATTTAGAAAATCTCCATATATAGAAAGCGATGGTTCAATCATAATGTCCGTTTTGGAAAGGTACAGAGATGAAGATGCAAAAACTTGACCAGTGCTGCTTAATCTCCATTTAATATCAGATTTAATATCATTTATAATGTTTGAATGGGTGAACCATTACTGAACCTAGTGTCTTACCTTTTCAGGCATTTGCTGTAGCAGGATATGGTGGGTGGAAGCTTCAAGGCATAGTGACACCCAGTAGTAACCTGTAGAGCATAGACATTCCAAAATTTTTGAACAAATCTAATCCCCCTCCCTTCTCAGTTCTCTCTGCAAGGAAAATAGAAATTGTTCAAAGAGGCAATAGCTAGAGAAAGAGTTGCTATATATGGTCTAAACCAGGTTCCAGTTCCTACAGATCTGTCGTTTGCACTTTGCAGGTAGCAGCTGTTGAAATCTACCTTGATCTACCTTGATCGAAACATTGCGGTTCCAGTTTGCACAGGTTTCAATATGTCGAATTGATGGGTGGCCATGTTGAAACAGTTGGGGTCATTTGTTAGCTTCATTATATTCCACACACAAAAGGAGATTCTGCAACTCTCTTTTCGGTTAAGACGGATTTCCTGATGCGAAACTGTCGTAGTGTAGCATGTGATGAAACTGATTATGTGAAACAATTACTTGAAAGAGTTTTGACCGTGTATAAAGGTAATTCTACACGGAAGAAATAAGGCCTGGTAAGCAGCAGGGTGAGTCCAATTACACGACGCATTAGATCAATTATTGTTTTGTTTTTATGGTTTTGGTTTGTTTCTGAGGCCTCAGGAATGAGTGAATGACCCTAACTGATAGGCTTCATGAAAATTGGGTGGTTTATCTTTAGGATACAAAAAGTTGGTTTTGCATCAAATTGAATTGTAGTTGGAAAGCAAACTATTCACAAGATAAAAAAAAATAGGCTTACTCAGAAGGTAGAAAGAAACTACAGAGTGGAAACAGCTGTGTCCTATATGCCGTGTGATATGGGTTTACCTTCACATTACCTTCCCTAGAGGCTTTTTATTTTATTTTGGGTAAATTCCCTATTTGGTCACTCAATTTTTTAAGTTGCTTTCATTTTGGTCATTAAATAAGAAATGCATCAGAGAATGCTTTCATCGATTGACTAAACACACATCGTCTATATATTCATTTTAGTCACTCAAATTTTAGGTTATTTTTATTTTGGTTACCAAAATAAATCCAAGTTTTTATTTTAGTCATCCAAGTGTTAATTCTCTAACAATAGTTAACTAAACACCACATTATATTTACATTTTCATTTTAGTCACTCAACTTTTAAGTTGGTTAGTCCAAAGACAGTCCAAAGAATTTTTTTTAAGTATTAATCTGGGTATAAAAAACTTTAACAGTATGTTTCGACTGGGGTAAGGAGAAGGAAAGTTAAGTAATTCAAGGGAAAGGATTCTTCTTGCCCTTGTTTGGATAAGTGAAGAGAGTTGAGAATTTCTCACTTTCCTCTGTTTTCTTTTATCTTTTAAATACTCCAATTTGGGGGAAAGGGAGAGAAAAGGAAAGACAATAGTTTTTTATTTTTTTTAAATTTTTCTCCTACTAATGCATTGATTTTTTTTCATTTTTTAACACCTTATTACTTTATTGTAAATGGTTCTATGTTTTTGAATTATTAGTACTCTAGTTTTTAAAAAGTTTGTATTAAATTAACAATTTATCAAATTAATTTATATTTTTATTAAAACTTGTAATTATTATTTAATGAAGAACATTAGTTTTTATAATTTAATTTAAATATTATATGTTATTTAAGTAAGGTTATAATTGAAAATTTTTATTTCAACAAATCATTTACTTTACTTTCCATATCTTAAGCAAATATATTAAAATTACTTTATTTTCCTTTCTTTTATTAATTTTAGCTAAAGAAATAAATATATTTATTTTACTTTTTTAACCTTTCATTTCTTTTAAAATGAAAAAAAAAATCATTAAAAAATTATCTGCGGAAATTTCTAAACGTTAGATTTGGAAGAATAAAATAATGCATCAAAATTCTAATGCAGGTATATTTTGACAATTTTTTAATGCGTTTTTTTAGCTTATACTTTTTTTATTTTAATCTTTCAAGTTTTTTTTATTTAAAAGAAAGAATTTTTTAGATGATCAAAATAAAAACGATTTAAAAATTGAATGATCAAAATGTAAAATATAAACATAATATACGTATTGAGTCAATTGTCGTTAGGGATTTAAAGTTTAGGTGATTAAAATCAATCATTCTCTAATGGCAATGACGAAATTGTAAGACTTATTTTAGGTAACTAAAATAAAAATAACTTAAAAGTTGAGTGATGAATTGAAGAATTTAAATTTTTGTTTTTGGGGGGTGAGGGAAAAAAATCACAAAATCAATTCAAAAGTTTTTTGGTTGGGTTGCGTTTAGTTTTTCAAAATTAAAATACTGTGAGGCAATCGCATTCATTTTTCTTTTTGGTCATCACCCACTTGGATAGAATTTAATAGCCATTTATTTGGTTTTGAGGACCATTTTAAGTGGGATTTCCCATATTTGCCAAATGTTCTAAAATGTAGTAAAATATCCATTTTTAGTGTAGATTAGATAATAACTTTTATTGAATCATTTCCACCCTTCCATCTTATTTAAGGAGACAGCAACTGTTTTTTTTCTTCTTTTTTCTATTTTGAGACTCCAAATGTAAGAGAGAGGTTAGAAAAGTAAAAAAAAAAAACCCAAAACTGGGACTTTTTTTAATCCACTCAACAAACTTGAAATTAAGAAAATATTGTCTAATGTTATTTATAATTAATCAAATCATATTTATTTTCATTGAACTCAAATTGGTAGAATTATAGATTTATTTTCAATTTGGTAAAATTTTAAATTAACAAGTTTAAGTTCAATTGGATAAACTTGATCCAATGCTCACAACAGTTTGTTTGTAGTTATTTTTTGAGGAATTAAAATTAGTTTCCAGATAAATGACAGAATTTATTTTATAGATATTTATCATATTTTTTAAATTAAATTGGTATTATAATATTACTCAAAACTTTAAATGAGTACTTTTAAGGATATAATAAAATATTATGAAATAAACAAACCCAGTAAAAATGGGCACAAAAGAAAAAGCTCCGTCTCTCTCCGCCTCTGTCTGTCTCTGAGCTGTGCTTGCTTGCTCTTGCCTCCTGCTGGCTGCTATCTCCCTTCTCAGCCGCCAACAGCCGCACCAAAACCTGTGAGCTCTCCATACTCCATTTTTTTGGTAAAATTCTCTCTCTTGTTTGACTTTTTCTTCCACCTTCTGGTTCGAAAAGTACGTTTCTGTTTTTGTGAGATCTGGAATCGGATTCCTTCAACTTCGTTTCCTTTTTCTCGGTGATTCTTCCCAAGAAACAGGTAAAAGATCCATCTACTACACGCGTCTCTCAGCTGACAACTTTAATTGCGAGAAGACTTCACCCAAAAGTCCAGCCGCATTAGATCTGGAAGGAAAAAGGTTGTGAACCAGGTTTTGTGTTCTATTCTTTAGTTAACTCCTTTCCTAGTAATTGTTATTACTTGTTTAGTTACTAACCGCTCACATTCAGCTCCACGATTAATTTTTTCTTTGGCACGAAAGGTTGGACGTTCGTGACGATGTTTGAGGGAGACATTCCGCCCAACTCTCTCCGGGGGAATGCGAAATTTATAATTTAATGTACGGCTTCTTAAAGATGCCTTCCTTCCAATAAGAGAAGGAAGTTTCTTCCATAATCTCCCACACACTCTCTCTCTATTTATAAAGAGAGATAGAAACAGTTCAATTGGAGCGACCTAAAATGTTCGACAGGTGAATTTGGGGACCTTCTCGTACATTGCGCTGGAGTAGTTACACGCTTCTGTCGATTCACAATCATAGCCAAAAAAGCTCGCTCAAAGCAAGATGATTGATCAGTTCATCAATTTTGTTATTCGACCGCCAAGGTATGTCTCTGTTACACTACTCCACTCTAATTCCTTGCTCATCTCTTAAAGCTGGAACGACCCAGGCCGTTATCCTAATTTTTCCATTGCATTTTAGTTCTTTATTGTCTCTTTTGCAACGAAAAAGTTGTGCTAGTATCAGGGTTGAAACAAATTGCATACCCTTGTGTTTCGCTCTTCCTCTGCCTTGTTTGGTTGGTTAGTGTAATAACATGGTAAAAGTTCACAATAGTTGGTGGACAAAAATGTTGAATAAGTAAAATTGAAGTATTACTTTATAAAAAAAACCCTAAGCCAACCATATTTTGAAGATTATTTTATAATATAGTCCAAATTTTCTTTTCTTTTTTTGAAATGCTGTATTTACCAATTATCTTATTTTTATATATTTTTTTGTGTTTATAAAATAAAATTAATTCGATCTTTTAAAATGAAAAATTTTATAAAATAAAACTTAAAACAAAATATTAATGTTTTTGGAAAAATTGAAAGTTGGTACTGTTTTTCTTAAATAATAATTTTATAAAATTTGCATAATTTAAAAAATTTACCAAATAAATAGATTATGTTAGTCGAAAATAGTGCTAGAATGAGTGATGAGAGAAAAAGCTATAGTTAAAATTTTATTTTTTTGAGCAACGACAATCTTGATAACATCTAAGTTAAAGGAAGGAATAAATAATGCATAAAAGCATAGCATCTCAATAATTGCAACAATTTTTTTCAAAATATGGAAAAAAAGGGCTACATGATCTCTTAAGTTGTGTAATAGATGTTGAACTGAGTCTTACTGTCAAACAATAACTAGTGTACTAAAGAGACGTGTTAAAATGATGATACTTCTACTGAATGATGCATGCATGTTAAGGAGTTGTCTTTGCGAATTACTGTTGCCTCCATCTCATTTGTTAATTTGCAACTCCTTTTTTCATTACTCAACCTTTTGACTACTTGTAAGTTGTTAGTGCTGCACTGCTGCTCCAATCATTGATCTTCCCTTCGGTCACTATCTTTTATGCTTTTGCCATGTGTACATGCAGGGCTGATTATAACCCAGAGCAGTATCTTTGGGAAAAGGAGTTTACTCTTGCAGGCAGGCAATTCAAAAGACAAGATTTGGAGGCAAGTATGGACATTAATTAGCCTTTTATCTCTTTTTTCTGTCTGTCACCTCAGGGCTTTATATTTAGCTTCTTGGCACATGTTAGATTATCTATTTCAAATGTATACAGCTTACAAATGCAAGGGGGCATAAGTTGCGTTGCAGTCATTATACGCCTTCACCATTCCCTGAAGAAACTCCACTCCCTTGTGTTATATACTGCCATGGAAATAGGTATGAGATTCTTTCTGTATCTTCTGGTTAAATGAAAGCTTAGATTTAAATAGCTTTTAAATAGGATTGTGCCTCAAAAAACAGTTGGCCTGAATCATTATCGAAGATTACATAGCATAAAAAGAGATAAAGTTTTACCCTCTTTTTTCTGTGGTTGATATCACAGTGGATGTAGGGCTGATGCCAATGAAGCTGCTGTAATTCTTCTTCCATCAAATATTACGGTATTCACACTTGATTTCTCGGGGTCAGGCTTATCTGATGGTGATTATGTTAGCCTTGGTTGGCATGAGGTATGTACTCAATCTACTTGAGTGCCTCTGTTATCTAAGTTTAATGAACATTTATGTATTCCTTTTTGTCTTTTTATATGTTTCTTTATTGATTTTTAAACTCTTTACAGAGAGACGATCTCAAGATCGTGGTATCATATTTGAGAAGTGAAAGACAAATATCACGTATAGGTCTCTGGGGACGATCAATGGGTGCTGTCACCAGGTGCTTCATATTTTCACTTTATTTATTGCATTTTCAGACACTCTTTGCTTTCTCAAACAGGATGTGTTTCAAAGCCCTTGTTTGGAATGCTTATTCTCTTGATGATGCTTCAAAGATTTGTATTTTGTTTCTTCCTAGGAAAAGTATGCTTACTAGTATGTTAGGTTTCTCTCTTTGTTATTTAATGCAGCCTTCTTTATGGAGCAGAAGATCCTTCAATAGCAGGAATGGTGTTAGACAGTGCCTTCTCAAACTTATTTGATCTTATGATGGAACTGGTTGACGTGTATAAAATCCGGCTTCCTAAATTCACGGTATGAATCTTTCTGCATATGTGTTAGCTTAAGTTTGCGGGTTCAAAGTAACCGGGCATGCAGACCAAATTTTACCTTGTGAAGATATCATATGTTATTGACCAATAACCATGGAATGATATGCATGCTCTAGCACAGCAAATAATGGGGCTAAACATGAGGTGCATGATCTCATATTCTACCCATTATGGTCACCCAATGGAAGTAGAAAGAGTGGTTCAGCTAAAATGTCCAAAACTAGTCTGTTGGTATGGTCAGAAAATGCCACCACACCTAAGTACCAGATGTGAGGTGTGGTAAGTGGTGCTAATGTGCTGCTTTTATCAGATTGTGTATATCTATGCTGGTTTTGGCGGCATGTTGCCGCCAAAAGCAGAACCCTGTATTTCTTCTAGAGAATCTCCTAATTGTTCCAGAGCAACTAGAAAGAGATTCTTTAACCAGAAAGAATTCGGTACTAGTACAGTAATGATAATTACTCTATTGGTCTTGACATGTTTTTTTTTTTTTTTTTTTGAAATAGTCTTGACATGTGAATTGACAAAATGGGGTTTGTTGCAATAAATTGTATTTCCTGCCTTCTGTTTCAATTAGGTTAAGATGGCTGTGCAGTACATGAGACGTGTAATTCAGAAGAAGGCGAAGTTTGACATTATGGATCTAAACTGTCTGAAGGTTTGTCCATATTAATGAACTTGTTGATGTTCACAAGTTAGCGAGTTGATTAACTTTTTTTCATCCTTCTTTATGTTAAAACCTATTTTCCAGATCAATTGGCAGATTTTTTTCCCGCCATTTTATGTGGGGTTTGTTTCTTTACCTACTGTTAATTATTTTGAGTAACATTCTAGACTTTCTATTCACAGGTAGCACCTAAAACATTCATTCCAGCTCTATTTGGACATGCCAGTGAGGACAAATTTATTCAACCTCATCACTCTGACCTCATATTTAAATCATATGCGGTAATTTACCTTTTAAAAATTCTTACTTTTTCTTGGATGTATTGGCTGATCTTGGAAGTGTTTAACTATGCATATTATATGCAGGGAGATAAAAACGTTATAAAATTTGATGGTGATCACAACTCCTCCAGGCCACAGTTTTATTATGATTCAGTCTCCATTTTCTTCTTCAACGTGCTTCGTCCTCCTCAAATTTCTTCTGCTTGTTCAAGTAAGCTTGAGAAATACTATGATCTTGGTGATTTGAAAGTCGGTGCTGGCATGGATGAGGTGAATTTCTTTTCATGTTGGAGCTTTTGAGAAAGTAGTTTAAGAGTCAAATATCAGTGTCCTTCGGTTTGCATTATGTGATGTACATATTTTTCCATTTTTTCTGTTTTCTTCTGAAACTCTGCCTCTTGTAAAGCTTTTCCATTAAGATTTGGATCAGTAGCAGTAAACCCCCAAGAATTTAGGAGTTCAGCCCGGCTGCATTATGATTATGTCATAACTTCCTTCGTCTTTAGGTATTTTTAGGATGCAGCTGAGAAATAATATATTTTTAGTAATGTTCAGTGTATTAACACATCCCCATAATCATGTATTCACGAATTTCTTATAGACTAACATACCAACAAGGAGACTACTATGCCTAGGCTGGAAATTAATTTCCTGGATAAAGGTCTTGGCTAAGATGATCTGACCCGAGTAATTGGTGATAGTAGTATGTCCTCTAAAAGCTTTTGTAGACATTGGAATATGGGGATATATAGCTACCAAAGGATTAACTTGAATTTTGTGTAATTCTTTTTAGAGCCTGTTGTATGAAATAATCACTGGCATTGAAACTGAATCAACCAATGTTCCAAGTTCATCTTCTGCTGCACCTAGAGTTTTGATGACTAAGCCAGTTAGTGAACTCGTCTCAGAAGTTGCACCTTTTGCTAGATTGGTAGTATTCCATTTCACTTTGTTTTTGGTATTTGTTTGCTTGTTAATCTAAAACTAAGTATATTTTTAAATTTTGTTATTTCTTATAATTGCAGGATCCCATGCTTAGTAGAAATATTAGACCTGACGGTGATGAGCAATCAAATTTACAGGTATCCATGAATTTCCTTTGTGTCTATCTGCACTTAAGTCTGTCATACGTATATTTTATTCTTTTAACAGGGAAGAGTAGGTAGTTCTTTTATTGAGTTTCTGCATGACGCACTCTCAAGCTAGCCTGAGAAACTGCCCTGATTTATACTCAATTTAATGTTAGTTTCATTCCGCACCCATGACTTCACCTCCAATGTGACTATTGTCTGTTACTGAACATGGTTTCTAAACCTGCTGAAATAAATTATGAGCAACTTGTTTTTCTGCTATTCCCACTTTGTTTCATTACAGATTTTTGCTTTCCGATTTGCAGGATAAGCCTAATGGCCAAAGTGATGAATGTTGCTCATATACAAGCTCAAACAGGGAAAGTTGGGGAAGATGCTCTTCACTGGGGGGCAGTGATGAAGAATCTTCAGCAGACTGTACGGCTGCTAATAACGGAAATCAGGTTGCTCTACATCTCTGTCTGCCTCTAACTCTGCTCATGGCAAGAGGAATCTTAACCATGTTGTGATGAAGGCTTACCTTCATCTCATAATGCATATAACAGGCTATTAAATTCTAAGCTTTTGTTTGCTGCATGATTTATGATTTATTTCAAACTCGAATGGGCTGCCCCCTTTGTCTGCATCATTGCTATAATTGTATCTGATTTCCGGTCATATCTTTCTTACCGAGAAGAGGGCTGTGTCTGTCTCATTAGGTGACTCTTGATGTGCTTGCAACACCTCTGAAAAGCACGCAGCAAAAATCAAGTGATCCACCCAAAGAGGAAAAAAAGAAGCAGAAGAAGCAGAAGAAACAGAAGAAGAGAGATTCAACAACCCCAAAGCCGAAACATGAGAAATTAGAAAAGCTAGAAGCCCTTAGTAAGCGGCTACGCCTTTGCATCCTAAAACGGGTAAGTCACCGGAGGCCTCGTTCCACGTGAGTGACCCCAGGAAACATTAAGCTGTTTTTTTTCTTGATTCTAGTATTTTCAGTATGAAGTGTTCCAAGTCATTTTAAACTCGAAGCATAATTATGCGGATTTCCGAGCTTTACTTTGATAATGTAAATGCAGCATCCACGTATTTAAATTAAACAGAGCATTTCTCCAAGCATATCCACCCATACAATGCTCATCTACAGAGACCATCATTTAGCAATATAATGAACTATGGGTAGTTTGTGGACAGTTAGTTTTACACTGTCGACCATCAAAAGATGCCTACAGTCGGCCAATTTTGAGTGCTGTGTGAACCAAAACCTAGATGACATCAAAAACTCCATTTTTCTTCAGCTTCTTGCAAATCCAACTACTACGAGTAAAGGTACATTTAGGTGGTCAATTTCATCTAACGTAACCCACCTCAGTTGTAGAAGGTGGTAGTGCATAAGTCGTAGCATTTCATGAAGTATGTGTAGTTTGTGGACAGTTAGTTTACACTGTCGATCATCACAAGATGCCTACAGTCAGCGAATTTTGACTGCTGTGTGAACCAAAACCTAGATGACATAAAAAAACTGCATTTTTCTTCAGCTTCTTGCAAATCCAACTACTGTGTGAGTAAAGATACATTTAGGTGGTCAAATTTCATCTAATGTAACCCACCTCGGCCGTAGAAGGTGGTCGTGCATAAGTCGTAGCATTTCATGGATCCCTTCAACTTGAGGATGGGATCTGTCCCTGACGAAGAATACATGATTCTTTCCTTTTACTTCTACTTGACTAAAACTAGCAACTTTCTTCAGTTTCCTCTCCCTCATCATTTTCCTTACTTGGGCAAACTCATCCCATTTCTCATGCGCTGCATATACATTGGCCAAGAGAACGTAGACACCGGAATCTGTGGGCTCTAGCTCAATAAGCAGTTTGCTAATGTGATTTGCTATTTTATGACCCCCATGCGCTTTGCATGCAGCAAGTAAAGCCCCTAGAAAGGTGCCATCTCTTTTGGATGGAGGCATTTTCTTGACAACACTCATGGCCTTGTCCAGTTGTCCTGCTCGACCAAGGATGCCCACACGGCAGGAATAGTGCTTAGCCTTGGGTTGTAAACCAAATGCGTGAATTGAATCAAATAGCTTTAGTTCTTTCTCCACAAGACCAGCCCGACTGCAAGCCGATAAGATTTCTACAAAAGTGATCTCATTTGGTTTGGCACCTGATGTTAGCATATATGTTTACCATAAGACTTGAGCATAGCTGTTCAAGCAACAATGTTTTTGTCAGGAATTCTATCAAACATGTGGCGACCTTCATTGATCAAACCATTTCGTGCATAACCCAAAACAAAAGTCGTCCAAGACACCACATTTTTCAAAGAATCAGGCATTTGTTCAAAAAGCAGACGACCCTCTTCAACTTGCCCGATTGCAAAATACCCAGAAATCAAACTAGTCCAGGAAAAGGCATTTCTGTTAACCATGTCGTTGAACAGTTGACAAGCTTTAGGTAGACGATGGGCCTTTACGTATCCGTGTATCATTGCAGATTCAGCAAAAATATTTCTGTAGGGCAAGGAGTGAAACAGTGTCTAGCTTTGGGAAGATCATCATTTTTCAAATAAACATTGATCATGGAAGCATAAGAAGCGGCATCCTTTAGAATGTGAGGCATTTCGTCGAACAGTTTCTTCGCCTCTTCGACACTGCCACGGTGACCAAATTCATTAATCCTCACATTACACTCCCACGTATATGATGAAGAAGCAGGTTTCGTTAAAAAGCTTTTAGCATGATGTGTGGGCTGGCGAGCGGATAATAAGAAGAAATTCAAACGAGCAAGACGCTCAGCTACAAGAGGGAATTTGGAAAGATGATGGCCACAGATCATATTCATACGTAGCTACTTATAGCCACATCAACATGATTTTGTAACAAAATGTGACAAGAAACTGAAAAAACCAAAACCAAAATTGACTATGTATACAAGAAAGAATGAATCTAAATTAACATAGATCACCGCTAAACAATATGTAAGGTTCTTTTTTTTTTTTGGTTCATTATGTGTAAGGACATTTAAAGAAGGCTTTCTACGGATTGATATTACAATCTCGCAAATACACACTATCATAATCTACGTACTTTGCCCAATAGTTTCTGTACTTGGGTATGCCTATCTCCAGCCATGGTTTCAAGTTGCCATTATAGTGTATAACAGCAGCTCGTTCAATCTCCCTCTGGTTGACATTAGGATTGTAGCCAAGCCCAAGCACATGCCAAGACCTATTCAGGGGATGAATGCGTTTCCAAAATGTAATGAGACCAGGAGGCAGGGTCCCCAACTTCCACAATTGCCTGCCATGATTCTGCAAACAAAATTTCCTTCAATAATAATAATAAAGATAATATACTAGCATAGGGTAGTAGCTGATCTCTAATGAAGACTAACAATGCAAACAAGATGAACTCACTTGGTTTCTTAGTTACTTTAATGCCTATCCTATTATCTGTTTAGCCAGCATTTACACATTACTTACCAGCTTCTGCCATCTGTGATACACCTCTGTTATGTTCTGCCGCCTCCACTCCGCCAAATCGAAAATGTTCATTCCATATGCCCATCCACAAGCATGTGGGTCAAAGTTCTTTGAGATTAGAGGATGTGAGAAGTTGAGATACCGATCAAATCGATGGAAGCTTTCTCCACAAGTCTCAACAGCACCATTAACGTTGGCCTTCAAATCGAGGGACCAAAGATCACTAAGGTCCTTCTGGACTACTACATCATCATCTAAGAACAATACTTTATTGAGTTTTGGGAAGATCTCTGGTAGGTAAAACCGAAGATGGTTCAGGATGGACAAGTATTTTGGGTTTTGGTACTTCAGATTTGAAACAGAATTAGACCGGTGGGCCCTGAAGTAATAATCACGGATCGAAGGAGAACCTAACTGCTTAAGGACTGGACTGTAGCTTGAGTTTAACCATGTAAATTCTTCGATGTTCTGAACCTGTATAGTGACTTTCCCTGGTGAATTACACAGAAACCACATCCTCATTGCTGCATAATTGAGCCTATCTGTAACAATGTGGAAAACATGCTTCGAAGGGTGCTGCGAGGAATTAAGCAAACTTAATGAGTTAAATAAACTTACTGAGTTAAATAAGTCAACCATAATCATGAAAATTATGAACAAAAAGATTAAGACAATCTTAAGATTAAAAATGAAACCGTTTTCACTTTCCATTGGCGACTGAAAGTATGAGTTAAGCCTCTATAGGGGAGTACATTTACCTTAACATGGGAAATGGTTGAGTTTACAACAACAGCAGCTGCTAATATATTATCGGAGAAAAGCGCGTAATGGTACAGTCGGGGGTCTTCTAATTTGTCTTCATCTAGAAAGTTCTGTTGTGAAGAATCCAAGGTATAATACTCAGTAGTAAGACGCAAAGGCAGGCAATGAAGACCTTTGGGAAGGGTTTTTGCAGTTAACTGTGCCAAGAACGTGGTCTTTTTTTTGTGCACTCGGAGTTGATCTTCAGTTGAGTGGAGCATAGCCCGAAGCCTTTTTATCGAAGCACCACAGTTATCTTGAATCTGCTTACCTTTTTCTAATGATTGCTCCATTGCTTTCAACTTCTCAAAGGCACTGCAACAATAAGATTCATGTTGATGGATAAAAGCAAAGTGGAAGCCACATTCTACACTTAAAATCCTCCAAACAAAAAGAAATTAAAAATAATTAAAATAAGAGCAGCATCCTTGTTTCAGAAAGATGAGTTACCTTTTTGGCAGATCAGTGTCCTTGGCTGCATCACCAATAGCACGTGAAAGTTCCTTAATCTGCAATCGAAGCTCCCTTGTCAAACGCGAGTTGCTTTTTATGGCTGGAAGGGAGATGTACACTTTCGCACGGATGAGCAGGTCTTTGATTCGATGGACCTGAACATCTGCTGCTTCAGTCATTTCGTAAGATTTGTTAACTGATTGCTCTTTTTGCTCAATCTTACCAGGGGGCAGCGTGTGTTGTTCCTCAAGGCTTATAGCCTATTGACAGAGAAAACAGGGCAAGAAAACTGTTAACTACATATACATTCATGTTAGAAGTTTCCTTTCACTGTTAAACCTGGAAACGTGTAAAAGACTAAGAAACTAGTTTTAGCTGTAGAGAACAATTATTCCAAAATGTTAAGCAGTTATCGATAGGCAAAATAGAATAAAGGGTTAACAACCACAAAAGGGTTAGTGAATGCCATCTCTAAGAGGTTAAAGTTAACACAAACGTTATCAAAGGAATGCTTTCATTATATAGCAACTCAAAACTGAAGGAAACCGTTGGATAACTAGGACATCGAAAGAGAAAATGATGGGTTAGAAGTAGAAGATCAGGGTTATATGTATTGCAGACAAATGAAGCTCCTCATATAGCAAAGGTTTAGAACAGACCGTAGAAAAGAGTAACAGTCAGCATTTCCATTGTAGCAAACAAGGCCTACATGCAGACTCAAAACCCTTACCACATAAAAAGGAAAGTAACCATGGAAGTAGGATAGTAAGACTAAAGAAAGAGGAACAACCATAAATTGAAATCGAATGCGAGATTGCAAGTAAGGTAATGAGACTGAAAGAAATTACGAAGAGTTGAGATTCATTGGCCTGTGTAATGGGGTTGTTTAGTAGGGGTTGACGTTCTTCACTCGCAGCAGAAAGCACTCTTGTAGATTTATGCTCCGTCACCTCTGTAATTTGGGAATTTAAAACCATCATCATCATCATCATCATCCAATTCTCCAAATTTTAAATTAAATAAGTAGATAAATTTTCACTTCATGTTTTACCACTGGGGAAGGAATTAGCAGAGTGGTCGGAATATACGACCCCAACGGGTTTTTTGAGGGCTGTGGAAGTTTCCTACAACCAAAATCAATACCAATGTCAACATATAAAGCCAAGCCAGCCACGAAAAATAAACTGAACTAATCTTATTATATTACTACCAGAGGAACAACATGGAGATGGCTGGTATCACCGGACAACGTCTGAAGAAATAAAGAAAGGAAAATTCAAAATTCTGGGTAGTTTATATAATGAGAAATGATGAAAGAATTGCAAAAAGGAACTTACAAATGCTGCAACATCGTCAAGAAAATCGAGTCTCGCTGCAGAAAATTACAATAAGAGAAGGGAAACGTGAACGATGTAAAACAACAGTAAGATCAAAAAATAAATAATTAAAGAGAGAAAAGAAGAAGTAGACATACAGAAAGAGGGATCGAAGAAAGTGCCGACCATGTAAGTGTAAATAAAGATGGGAGAAAACACGGAAACCCATAGCAAATTCAACACTATATGCCTCACCTTCACCTTCATCTTCGTTTATTTTTCCTTTTAAATTTTTTACAAACAACTAGAAAAAAGAGAAGAACATAAAGAGTACACAGTTGCAACTTGCAGCAAAAAGTGAAGAGAAAGAGTACAGAGGGAAAGAGAAAAAGGATGAGTTAATATTTGAGGAGGAGAAGGATTCTGTTTCTACCATCTACTTTATTATGTTATGCGAGTGAGATAATGCTGAATTTGCGAGGGTGTCCTGTTGGTGACTCACGGACACAAACACACACACTCGAACTAAAACTCTTTGGTTTTTACTGTTGAGATATATTCCGCGCGTATACTACTCTTTTTATTTTTAAACTTCTTAATTTATGGTATTAATAATATATAGTTTTCAAAATAAAATCACTAAATACATTTTTATTTTTGTTACAATAAAGGCAGTTGAGCTTAATCCCTCAACTAGAAGCCAAAATCATTATTTAACACCGGTCTCATAACAAAATGTCCTCTACCACTAAAAACTAAAAACTGCTATGAAAATTACTAAATACATTTTAAATATTATCATATATTTTTAAAAAAATAAGAAGCTCTCGATTTAACTATAAATACTTGCTAATATATGCTAAATCTTTTATCTGTTTTCTAAATTTTTATCCTTATCTTATTGTTGATACTACAGTCGTGAAAAAATATAGGGTCGAATGGTTCAATTCTTTAGGAGCAGAGAACCTGAAGTCTAAAGGAAGAAGAAATCTCTTTCTTTTAAAACGTTTGTCCGACTTTTATTAAATAGAGTCGAATCCTGAGTCAAATTCTAACTCGAATTATAATTATATAACATTTATAAAATAAATCATAGAAAATTATTATTATTTATTTCTTCTTACATTTATGCATGTAAGACAATAAAGGGAGAAAATATTTTTCATGCAAAGACAATAAAGGGAGAAAAACAACATTTCTTCAATTTTTTTTTTCTTTTTTGTCATTGATTTACACTTCTCTTTTGCTGAAGGGATTCGCTTCATGTATTTCTAAATTGTATAATAATAAATTTAACTCTTAATTTTTATTTTTTATTAATTTAATTTTTATTTTTTAATTAAATTCCATTATTAATCAATTTTTTAAATGGAAATGCTAACTAAAACCAATGATGTGTGAAGTGGACCAGATTAGCCGGTTACAACGGTTGGATTGAAAATTAACTAGGGAATTAATCTATAGAACGGCTTTTAATCGATTAGATTGAGAATTAGTACGGACTTGTTGAATCAGAGTTTTTAATTATTTTTTTCATTTTCAATGATTTTTAATCAAGTTGGTTGGATTGTTCAACCATCGGGTTGATTTTAAAAAATTTGACTAAAAAATATTAATCTTTTTAATAATATTGATGTGACAACTTATATAACAGTTCATATGCACTTCAAGTTAACATGACACTATTTATTTTATATATCATGTTAAAAAGAATTAAAAAAAATACAAAAAAATGAAGTACATGAAACTTGTTATATAAAATGTTATGTTTAAAAAGTTAACAAAAAAAATTCGAATTCTTTTAAGAAGTTAATAATCAACATTAAGTGCTAATAAAAATTAAGAGTTAGATTAAGGAAGGAAGTATGTCTATTTTGGTAATCAGTTTTACCTTTTTAATTTTCACTATACATGAGATTATTTTGGAGAGAGAGAAAATAATTTTGATACAAGCGCATTGGTGTTATAAATTTTGAGGTAGAAGTAAATGACTCGTTTTACTTTTTTTCATTTTAACTGTTTCAAAAGCAAATAGCAATAAAAAAGTAGTATTTTGATACAAAAGCAATTTCTTTTTTTTAGAATTTCAAATTGAGGTATCAATTTATTTTGGTTGGTCGTTTCTTTCAACTATTTACTTAAATTTGTTCTCATGGAGGTCTCAAAAGTTGCAATGAAACACAACATATGCTGGTTATATTTTCTTTTTGGTTGGAAAAGGAAATTAGATTCATAAAAATTTAAAAAAGTCAAGCTCCATATAAAACACAATCATACTTATCATTAAGCAGTAAAGGTTCCAAATAATTAGAAGGAATATTATAAACTGTAAAAAGACGGTAAAGCCTCGTTTGAAGAATAGTTAAATTGTAAACTACTCTCTAGCTGGGCAAGTGCATCAGTGCCATTTGTTCTTTTCCCAAAAAATATGCAACAAAGGTCTAGTAGTCAAAGATTGCTGGAGCATCCTGCACTCTTTAATCAAAAGAGATAAAACCAAATTAGTAGAATTATTATTTCACATGAAGGAAATAACAATGGTGACATCAACTTCAATCTCAAGGTTGTTGAGATTAAGAGACTTAGCTAGTTGAAGCTCGTCTCTGACTGCCCACAGTTTGACTTGGACATTGCTAGCACAAGGGATGTGTCTATAGGAGCCAATCACCCAATTGCCCTGATAATCTCGAACAGTTGCTCTCACTCCTCTCTTTCTCGAATTTCCAAGAGTTGACCCATCGATATCAAAAGGTTTCTAAGAGATTGGGATAAAGGTAGGGAGAGGAATACGATAAGTCACAGAAGAATAAGCAACAAATTCCCTTACTACTACTGATAACACTCTATGAACAAAATTTTCTTTGGGATAAGCAGTTAAAAAAATAACAACATTTCAAGTCAACTAGAGTTCCGAAAGAGCAAATGCAAACACTGTATACTAAGGGAGGCTAGAAGAAGAAGTCCCTAGAAGACAAGTTAGAAGTAAGCTAGTCTATCCAAGAGGACTGAGGTCTAGGTCTATAAAGAATGGAATTAGACAAGGATTCCCAGAGATTTTGGGAATTAGCACAATCTCAAAGAACGTGGGAGATCTTTTCAGGGGCTGTAGAGCACCACGGACAAGGGTCCTCCAATGAAAGATGTCTACTCCTAAAAAAGGTCCTCGTTGGAAGTGTGTGATGCCCACGTTTCTAAAGAAAAAAAAATTAATCTGGGGGGAGGGGGAGTTTGGCTTTCCATATTAGCTTCCAAAGAGGGGCATTAGGATCGGGGATTTTGGTATCAATACTAGCAGCAAGATCATAAGCATTAGCCAAAGAAAAGTTTCTATTACTAGTGCACCTCTAACATAAGGAATCAGGGACATTGGAAAAATTTGGAATTAGGGTACTTAGGAACGTATCAATCAAAATTCGAGGTAAGTTCAAAGAAATACATGAAGGCCCTTGATCTTCCCACTTGTCCCACACTTGTTTAAAGTCATGAGTTCCTCCTCCCTTAAAAATGGTTCTTGAAGCAATTCTCTCAAAGGTCATATGCCTGACTAGTTATCCATTTAGAAGTTCACGGAATGACCGTCCTTTATCACCCATCTAAATCCAAAAGCCATGAGCGAGCTAATACTTAGGAGAAATTTTCAGGTCGATGAAATATTTTACACTGATAAAGAATTCCTAGGATCTGAACATATTTGGTCATGAGCAACTTAGCCCAAATACTATCCTTCTAGTGGACGAGTCTCCATTCCAATTTTATAATAAGAGCTTGATTTTTAAACTTGGCAATTAGAATGCTCAAACCACTTAGGGCTTTAGGATGAGATATATCCTCCCAATTAACCGGGTAGAATTTTCTTGACCCTTCCTAACTACCCCTCAAAAAATCTCTATTAAGTTTATCTCGAAAATCGAGAATGCTTGCAGGGAGTAACCTAATCTGATAAAGTACTTAGGAGTAAAGGCCATAGTAGATTGCAAGAGGACCAATCTACCAGTCGGGGAAAAGAGGTTCGCATTCTAGGTTTTCAGTTTGTTTTGGATCTTCCATAATGAAGTTAAAATCTCCTCAAAATGACTGACTAGGAAAGATTAGAAATCCTAGATATTTCCCAACGTCCGAAGATTCCTCGATTCCTAAGAAATTAACTACTTAAGCCTTTATACTTGGTAGACAGTTGGGAGAGAAAACTATTCTAAAATTTTTAAAGTTAATACATTGACCAAATTCCATTATAAATAGATCCAAGGTTCAACTTATAGACTCCGTCATTTTCAAATCAGTTTTCCTAAAAAAGATGATATCATTAGTGAATAAAAGATGAGAGAAACTCGAGACACTCATCGACTCTTTGATTGGTTGCTATTCCTTCTGATCAATTGCACGAAGGATTTCAAGATTTAAGACATGTCATGTATAAGATAAACAAGTAGGGAGAGACAGGATCTCCTTGTCTAATTCCACAATAAGGACTGAATGATTTAACCTTAGAACTATTTAACAAAATTGTGGAGGAGGTAGTAGTAACACGACTCATAATAAGATTTATTTTGGAATCCGAAAACCCAAAGAAGTGTAAGATTTTCTTAATGAAGCTTTATTCCAACTTGTTATACGTTTTCTCCAAATTAAGTTTAATGACCATGACTCCCTTCTTCTTTTCATCTTCTTGAGTGAGTGCATGATCTCTTGGACAATAATGACATTACCCAAAGGTTGCCTTCCAGGCACAAAACTACCTTGAAAGGGGAAGACTATCCTGCGTAGAATAGGTGGAAGCTTCATAACCAGTACTTTGGTGATGATCTTGTAAATCATATTACTCAGGCTAATTGGACGAAATTGAGAAATTGAAGTAGCTTCTCTTGATTTAGGAATTAGGGAAATCAGAGTTTCATTTAGTGAAGGCGGAATAGAAGTCTTAGAGAATATCTCAGAGATTGTCCTAATTACTTTTCTATTTGACATCGAGCAAACATTGTTGGAAGAAAAATGAGTGAATAACATCTAGACCGGGGTTTGAAAGGCTAGATTGCCTTGGTAATATCAACAAGGAAACCTTTACAAGGTGGGATTGAGCTTTCGAAGCAGAAAGTCTAGGCCAATCAAGAGTAAAACCTAAAAAGGTAAAACTGGATACTTTCTCGAAAGTGGTAAAAAGTTGGATGAAGTGATCCTGAACCATATTTTCAATATCTCGATACTTAGTAACCTACCTACCATTTCCATAAAAAAGACCAGCAATATGATTGAAATTTCTACGAAGCGTAGAAAGGAAAAATCTGGTATTACTTTCTCCATTGATAATCCAATTAACTTTGGATTTGAGTGTCCAAACAAGTTCTTCTTGGTGCATGAGCTTATTAAGATCATTAACCAACAATTTTTGAAGATTAATCAAGAAATCATTAAGATCATCCGCCAAGGCCCTTTCCACTTTTGAGATTCTTACTAAGAGACGTCTTTTCTGAGCAAAGTAGTTTCCAAAAATTGATTTATTCCAATCCGATAAATAAAAAGTAAAGTCAAATATAGCCAAAGGTAGATAACAATTGGATTTTGCAACAAAAAAAAAACCTTAAGGATAGATTTGAACTCAGGATGACTCATCCACATTTTTTGGAAATGAAAAGGAGATATTTGAGACTCCCAAACATCGTTTTTAAAGGAAATCAAAATAAGGCAATGATTGGGCCAAATCCTAGACCGATGAGTAACTTGAGTATTAGGGTAAAGTAACCTCTAACCTAGATTAGCGAAGGAGTAATTTATTCTCTTATAAATGAGACCGGCCAGATTTTTAAGATTATACCAAGTAAGCCTAGGACCATTAAACCCTAGATCGATGAGATTACAATGATTTAAGCATGCATGAAAACAATTGACCTGACCTCGAGTCGCAGGAAGCCCACCTCATTAAAGTTACGATAACAATCCAAGGAAGTTGATGTAACTCAGAAACTAGTTTCAAATTATGCCAGAGTAATTTACGTTCAACTAGCCTAGGACTAACGTAAACAAAAAATAACAATCAGTGAGAATTTGAAGAATGTATCTTAACAACAATCAGTGAGAATTTGAAGAATGTATCTTAACAGTAACATGGATCTCCTATTCCATATCACACAAATGATCATTTTTCATTATTATGCATAAAAACAAACAATTGAACGATAAGAGCAAAAGAATGTAAGTTCAAAATTATGCATTTTCCAAAAATTTCATTATCTCTATCTCATTTTTCAACTTTATAAAATAATGATTTAAGGATGCAAAAAAACCTCAAACATAAAAAAAAAACAAATTAAGCCCCTATTTTTTTTTGCACTCATTTGAGTGCTTAAATTTTCAAAATGCATAAAAAAGCCTTCAAACCTTTTAAAAAAAAAAGCAATTAAGCCCCTGCTCTTTTTTTTACACTCATTTGAATACTTGAACTTTCAAAATATATCAAAAAAACCCTCAAAAATTTTCAAAAAAAAAGCAATTAAACCCTTTCTTTTATTAAAAATTAGAAAAGAAATTATAAAAAAAATTAAAATCAATAAAAGCTATAAATAATATTAAATTTTAATAAAAATAAATTATTAAAAATTAGGAAAAAATATAAAATAGTAAAAAAAATGTAAATTTTATAAAAATCGTAAAATATTATAAAAATATATAGAAATATAAAAAATTATAAAATTTTATAAAGTCATAAGAAAATTATACAAAATGTAAAGAAATATAAATCTCATAAAAAAATATTTATAAAAATGATCGTACCAAAAGAAGCATTTTATAATTTTTCTATAACTTTTATTGATTTTTATTTTTATTTTATCATTTTTCGTCATATGTCACACTGTGTTGCAACACGTGATGACTTTAATTGAAAAAAACTAGGGGTTATTAGTTTTTTATTTTTATAATATTTAATTTTTTTTATTTTTTTACGATTTTTATAAAAAAATTCAAATTTTTAATAAATTTTAAATTTCATATATTTTTATTAAATTCAATAATTTTTCTAAAATTTATTATTTATATTTTTTTCTAATTTTTAATAAGAGTAGGGGTTTAATTGCTTTTTCAAAAAACTTTAAGGGTCTTTTTTTATACATGTTAAAAGTTTAAGTACTCAATTAAATGAAAAAAAAAGTAAGGGCTTAATTGCTTTTTTTTTTTTTGAAATAGTTTGAAGGTCTTTTTGATGTATTTTGAAAATTCAAATGCTCAATTGAATACAAAAGAAAAAAAAGAAAAAAAAAGAGGACTTAATTTTTTTCTAATTTGATGACTTTTTACACCCTTAAACGTAAAATAAATACTGAAAAACATCCTTATACATAAAAACAAACAATTGAATGATAAATGTAAGTTCAAAATTATGAAATTTTCAAACACTTCATTTTCTTTCTCTCATTTTCCAACTCTATCAAATAATTACTGAAAATTAAATTTTAAAATTTTCTTACTAAACACATTAATGAAAAAAATATTTTTTTTATTTACCTTTTTCTCCTTCAATTTTTCATCTCTTAATTTTCTTTTCGCCTAAGACTAGTACAGGGATGGAATGAAATGGATAGAATGCGTTTTACCTACCAGCCTGTCGAAAATTTTCAATAAAATGACAATAAAGAAATAAAATTAAAAAATGATCATATTGTTATTAATCAACATATGCAAATATTCAAATATTAATACACCATAAAATTATAGATCAATTCCCCATATTTTCGCCATTTCTCTTCACCATAGTTCTCGACAAATGAAACAATAATAGCTATCAAATTTACAACCAAATGGAGAACACATCTAGATGGATTATACAAATCACACACTCAAGCACAGTATTCTGGGATTATCAAATTAAACAAGGAACTAAAAAGAAGAAACAAAGGAAGTTACATGAACAAGCTATATTTCATTTTAGAAAACGAGAAATCGAATTTCAATTGCAGCAGCCACCGCCTTGAGAAGAAGAACCATCTCGGCCTCCAGATGGCCCCGGAATTCCACCGTATCCAACTTTTATGCCATAAGACTTCAAGCCAATAAGAAAAGATTGTCAGCAACAGAATTCGCACATTCTATCTATTCAACATGGTAAAGCAAAAGAAACAAAACAATTCATTTTCTTCTTTTATCAATATTCAAAGATGAATGACTTTCATTTAGCACTGCATCAAGTATTCAAAACTTCCTCAACGAAAAATATCGATAATGGTATCACATTGTTGAAGGATTTCAGTAGTCTGCAATCGAGATCTAAGTAGATTAAAGCTTCTTTATAAGATTAGTGTGGA
Source organism: Gossypium hirsutum (assembly GCF_007990345.1). Lineage (NCBI taxonomy): Eukaryota > Viridiplantae > Streptophyta > Magnoliopsida > Malvales > Malvaceae > Gossypium > Gossypium hirsutum. The sequence continues at coordinate 17,455,743 of NC_053428.1, read as the reverse complement.
TTTCTAGCCAAATATTCAAGGATTGCCTAAATGTAGGGTAACTTTGCTTGCATCCAATATAAAACAATATTACCCTGTCATTCAGGATACTATGAAGCTCATCAACCTTCCTACCCTCACCTTAACTCTTAGTTGTCAAACCAGTTCTGTAAGTTTCTACATTGTTATTATAATTCCACAGTCAATGTGCATATTTCACTTTATCCTTTTAGATGGAATAACCTTTCAAAGGAATGATCATTGACAAAGTGGAAGTACATTCGTTCATGTCCAGAAACAATGACCTAAATCCTTTTCAGCAGTTCTGAATTTTGAATATCCACTAGGGTAGAATGTGGATGAATTTTAAAAGGGATTTGGAATTAAAAATAGTGTAAGTTGTATGATGACACAGATGCAATCAAGTAAATGTAGCATTCGTCATTAATTATCAAATCCATGGCTCCATTGGATACCAATTTGCAAACGAACAGAAATTCCTATATAATATGTGCGAATTTGAAATTCTCGTTTTTATACCTTTCAAATATATCATCATCATATTCCCAAACATAGCATAGAAGTATGTTACCTTAGTAAGAAGGTATGCTTGAAAAAAATGATTTTGGACTTCTTTTTAAAATTATATTAAGTTAAAAAAAATAAATAAAGAAGCAATATGATTCATCCCTTCAGTATTTCAAGCTACTCTAGAAGTTCATAACCTTTAATCAATCAAACTCTTTTGAGTGTTCAGTATGCATAAATGTGATTAATTCGAAGAATCAATGTCAGGAGATGTAAGCATGGTTAAGAAGAGGTAAGAACCTCATTTGAGACATCAAAAACCCCATCCTGAATCTTGGTGTATATGGTTGAAGCAGTTTTTATAAATGCCTGCATAACAAGAGAGATAGAGGTAAAATAGTTGGTAATGGTATAGGATAGGATTGAGAGTGAGAAGAATATTGTAAAGTACAACGGAGAGCAGACCTCTTCAACATTCTGAGCAGTTTTAGCAGAGGCCTCCATGAAGATCAAACCATGGTCCTTGGCGAATTGCTGGCCTTCCTCGGTGGTTACAGCCCTTCTATGAGCAAGGTCACACTTATTACCAATCAGCATAATAGTCATGTTAGCATTAGCGTGCTGTCTGGCATCCTCCAACCAGCTAGCCAAGTGATTAAAAGTTTCCCTCCTGTGTAGAATCGAATCAATTATCAAATTAGACTTAAAGATGAACAGATAGTAACATGAATATGAATAAAAAACGAAAGTCGGTACCTGGTGATATCATAGACAAGCAGGGCACCAGCAGCTCCTCTGTAGTAGGATCTTGTGATGGATCTAAAGGATTCTTGACCTGCCTGCCCATGTTTTTAAAAAGAAAATTGGGTAAGAAATAAAAATCATGGGTAAAAATAAAAATGAAGAACAAAAGGGAGAGAGGGAGAAAATACGGTGTCCCAGATTTGCAGCTTAATGGGTTTGTTATCGATGGTGATCATCCTGGCCCCGAATTCAACCCCGATGGTAAGATCATGTACCGGCTGAAACCGTTTGTCGGTGAACTGAAGGAGGAGGCATGATTTCCCCACTCCTTGGAGAGATCAAATCAGATGAGAGATGGTCAGAACAAGATTAGATGGTGAATTCATCGATAATAATAATAAAGGAGAAAGAAGAGATGAGTAAATCATACCAGTATCACCGATGATTATGTACTTGAAGAGGTAAGCGTAAGACATTCTGACTCTATTGAAGAAGAAAAGACGACGACAACGACCAAGTCACCAAACAAAACACAAGGAATAAATGAGTTGTTATTTGTTATTATCTTCGGTTGGATGATCTGAATCTGAATTTAATTTTAAAGAAGCCAAGTCCAATAGGGTGAAGAACCGCCTCAAACTCAGCAATCCAAGTCCAATATTATTGTCTTGCTAAAAAATTAGCAGAAAAGGTGGATTTTAAATTTTAATTAAGAAATTAAGTAATTTTTCCTAAATTTAAATAAATAGTTGGAAGCGTTTTCAGCCTCACTGCTGCCACCTCAGCTGAAAACATTTTCAGGAGGATGGGTTTTTTTCCTTTCAATTTTTTTTGTGTTGGGTGTTGGAAACTTGGATAGAAAAAATTATTTATGTTTGTGTTATAAGGAGAAATTGTTGTAATTTTAAGGTATATTTGAGTTCACGGTAATGCAATAATGCTCGGAGACCCACCCATTTCTTCTGCTATGTGAGGAGTGCACCATCACCTTAGAAGATATCGAATTGCAACTTGGGCTCCCAATTTATAGTGGTTATATGGTCACGTGTTGAAGTATAACTAACAAGTTTCATGCCACTAAAAGCGGATGCTTTATAAACATTGTAAGTTTGAAATCATAATCATGAGGGAGAACGGCTCACCAATATTATCAACTTGTTTTTTTTCTCCATTAAAGAAGTATCATTAATCTCATTGCCCGAAACTTGTGTCAGAGGTGGGGGCAATAAGACTTCTAGGGTGGGGAGTGACTGCGACAGTAGAGAAAAAACTGAAACTTGAGTTGGGGCGACAATGATTGTAGTTATTAATAAGTTCTTTAATCATATCAACCGTTGCCGCCCCAAGTCGCATTTCAGCTTTTCTTTACTGTCGCAGTCACTCTTCCCCCTGAAAGTCTTCTTGCCCCCAACTCTGCCACATGTGACAATAAATTAAGGATACTACTTTGATGGAGAAAAAAATAAGTTAATTATATCTGTGAACCCCATTTTTTTTCCCTATAATTATGATTTCAAACTTATGAAGTTTATAAAGTATTATTTTCTAGTGGCATGAAACTTGAACCTATGACCGCATAACCACTGTGAACTGAGGGCCCAAGTTATATGTGAACATGTGACCGCATAACCACCATCAACTGGGAGCACTAGTTATACTTCAACCCATGATCATATAACTACTGTGAATTGGGAGTCTGAGTTGTAATGCGACATCTTTAAGGTGATGGTGCACTCCCACACCACAAATGAAATGTGTGCGTCTCCAAGTACCACTACATTATCGTGAACTCAAATATACCTTAAAACTATCACAATATCTTCCTAAAATTCCAACACAAACAAATGTCTCTTCTCAAAATTTTAAGACTCAACCAGAAAAGAGAAACAATTTTAAAAAAATTCTAAGGGGCGATGGGTAACAGAGCTATTTGAGTAGGGGAGCAAAACCCCTAGATATATAAGCAATTAGGGAGGAGGAATTAAAAAAAAAAAACAAATTATGTGGGGAGCATCCGGAATTCTCAAGGTGTGATGATTGAAAATTATCTCGGGATTCTCGAATTCTAAAATTTTTTTCAAGAGATTCCTTGCTAGTGTTAAAGCTGAAAATATACGTTTTCTGTTTCTCTTCAAGATTAGTCTATTTTCCAAAAAAAAAAGTCTAATTTCTTAATTAATTTTAAAAACCAACCTTTTTAGTTAGTTAAGTTGCCAAGGGTGTTGTTAATTAAAGTTAATTTCTTTTATATGGGTTTTCACTCTTTGATATTCACAATAACTTCAATTAAACTTGAATTTGAATATAAATATAAATTTGATATACATGAACTATAAAACCTAAAAAATCTAATGAAAATTAATTTGATATATGTATGAGAATGAATTGAATTATTTGTCACCTTAAAAAATGAGTATGAAAAATTTAATATAAATAATAATTGATTTTAATGTTATATGTCAAAATTACAAAATTAATAATTAAAAACAAAATATTAACGGTAAATATGAAGTTATAAGAGAGAGAGAGAGAGAGAGAGAGAGAGAGAGAGTTTTAGTAACAGATGGCGATGTCCCAAGATGAGTTATGTCTGGGAGGGATGGTTATGGTAAGAAGATTGAGTTGATCATTGAAGTTAAAATCCTCATCTTTCAAGTTAATGGAGCAAGAAATGGGCTTGCAATTAGAGTATGCACCGAAGCAACCAGCTCCTCTTCCCTTCACATGCATTATATATTTACTACATCCTGAAGAATCAGTGGCAGTGGAGTCCTCAACACACTCCAGGGCTCCCCCTGAATTGTACATGTTCATTAATCGAATCGCTGCAAACTCGATTCCTTCACAGTAAACCTGCGATTCGCCCCACTTGTTGGTATTTGTAAAATCATTAATTATTATTAGAAATATTTTTATGTAAATTTAATGCAAAGGTATGAACGCAAGACCTTTATAGGAGATACAGTGAACACATCACATTCCAAAGGTTTTAATGAAACGTTCAGTGATCCTTCCATCGGCAATCGAGAAACACCACCTGACAGTCGGGTTTTTTACCACATGCTCATCAATCATCAAATGAAATGATATTCTTCTATAAAATTAGAAGAAGAAGAAAATTCAGGATACCTGTTTTGAAGGAAAAGACTGCGCATTCGCCGGTCCATAGCAGCCCTATGACCTCCTCCAAATACTCGACGCAAGCTGGAGAGACTGTCGTGATAGCTCGGAGCCAGTAACCACTTGGAATGCCTTGTTTGTGGAAGGCACTGGCCAGCTTCCTTGGCAATTGAAGATACCAATGACTCCAGTACATTTGTTCAAGTTCCATATTTTTAGAAGACTACAAACAAACAAACATCCAAATAAGGAATCGACCAATTTTATGCATTACTCCGAGGGACTCGAACACACTATACCTCTTCCCATCAGTGACCGGATCGGTGAAAAAACAATCTCGAGATGGTCTTCAGGGTATTTAGCTCTTAGTACTGATCCATCAGGAAGTACAAGCCTCTGCAGTATCTTGAAATCATGCCGTCCAGGTTTATCACTGTTAATAAAAAGGTTACATGCATACATACATGCAATATAAGATGTGGTCAGGCTCAGTGGTTTGCATATTTATTTGTGAGCCAAAAACAGAAACATGGGGCAGGGAAGCAAGCAGGAATGTTGTAATACTATCTCTCAATTCTCTAGGACATATTCCAAAGCATGTGGACCGGTTTTCTTATGATCCTTGCCTTGAGCAAATGACACAGTACCGGAAAATCATTGGAGGTTACGTATGTTGGCTGTCTTTTCTTTTGTCAGCGTCATCTTATCATTTGCAACATGTTTTATATACATGTATAGCTAACAAGATTAATTAATTACACGGTTAAACCATAAAAAAAGCACACTTTACCAGACATAAACACCACAGCCTCCCACTGCTCTAGCAACAGCATGAAACTCTGCTGCATCATGGAGACTCTAAAAGGTTTTTAAGAAGATTATCAGAATACCATGTGAGAGAGACCTTTACAAAAAAATAGATAAAAAGAAGGATGTCATGCCATACATAAAACATGTCCCAATCTGGGACAACCAATTCACCAAGAAGAATGCTGTTAAAAGCCACAGCAGCTATATGTCGAGCCCATGCTGCAGGCTCTTTTGGGTAGAAGTCATGAGAGGCTCGTGAGACAGCACTTTGTTTTAAACTGCAGCAACAAAATCAGAGCTGGATGATTTTTTTTTCCCTCTTGTTTGCCTAAAGAAAATGGACAACTTGGTGAGCTTTAGGAAAGCACAAGTTACTGGTAATGGAGTCTGTGCTCTGAGCCATGCAGCAAATTATGCTGTTGTCACTGAAGTTGGCAGCTATGGACCCTTCAAGTGCTTGTTGAATTTGTCTTGTAAGCGAGACTCGACCACCAAAACCTGCAGAGATGGTTTCTAGTATGTTCTGAGCGTCAACTTTGACCCCATCCACATCTTGTGAAGCAAGGTACCCGTGTAGATCATCATAAAACTGAGATATTTTATCAGGATCAACCAAACCAATACCATGCTTCCCCATTGAATCCATTGATATATCCCTCATATTTGCTAAATATACTGGTGAGAGTATAGGGTATCGCAATTTCGGATCATAATTTTTAGTTGCCACTGTATTTGGAACCAAGCCACCCCAATACCCCAGCAGTGCATGCGAAACATAAACATACCTGACAAATCAGAAAAAAACACATAGGAAGATGAAAATCTCAAAAACACATAGGAAGATGAAAATCTCCTTCAGTTGTCATATACTATACTATACTATACTATACTATACTATAATAGTGAAAGGTCTCGAAAAAGCTTACTTTAGGTCAAAAGTCCTCCTAATATCTGAAATAAATTCTTTAAGATCACTGGGCGTCTTGCTGTTAGCTTCGTTCGCTATTCTCCGTAATTTCTTATTTTCCTTAATGCTAGCCAATCTGCTACCAAACCTGAAATTTGGAGGGAAAGTGGGATATTGAGCATGAGCATATAAAAATACGTACTATATATATGTTGCTTAAAATGATTAGATAGAAGAAAAGGAGGCAGAGGCAGAGGCAGAGTGAGCTTACTGTAACCCGTCAACAAATGGTTCCCCTTGTTCCAGAAACTCATTAATGGTGTCTTGCCACCCATCATCTATTAGTAGAAACCTTGCAGGTGTCCCTCCCTGGGATAAACTCATTAGCCCATCTTTAATTCCTTGGGGATTAACGTCAGAGTAGAATGCATCCCATGTGCACCAACCGAACCAATCTAGAATTCCTGGCATCTGCACTTCAAAAACCACAACATATTTCAGTTTTTTTTTTCACTCTGTTAGCCTTAGCTGAAAATTAAAAGAAAGCACCTTGGCTAGTGTTAGTTTATCTCTAGACAATGGTAGGCCAAATAGGTTCCAAACTGCTTCTCCAGAATCCTGGTGCATTTATATGAATAGTTCAAATCAAATCATGATCACATTAAGCCTATCTGCTACATTTATATGAACTCCAGCAGTTGGTAAACACTTAACGGTTTCCTCAGAGAGGTGACCTACATCATAGAATCCTTCACCAAATCAAATGGATGGTCTCCATAATTCACAAAAGCTGCTTTCAGGGATTCTAATGTAACAACTGCAGGATCACCTATTAAAGAAAGAAAAAAGAAATCATGGATCCGTAAGGTTATCATGATAGAACTGTAGCTAGAGAATCAATAAAAAATCAACTAGTGATCATACATGGAGAAAAAAGTAAAAATAATAAAAATAATGATACTAGCCGCTTTCAACACAAAACTCTAGCTCATCTGATGAGTTGCCTTGCAAACTGCTTCTAAAATTGCCATCTAGAACAGGCAAGAAAATTATACAAGTAGATTGGCTAGAAGTTGGTCCTTGTCTTGCTTCCAAGAGCAGCATCTGAGTTTCAAGAGGAATGTCACTTGCTGAACTTCCAGTCCGGGGTATCATCCACCAAAGTTTAAATCTAAACAAGCAGAGTAGCCTCACATCCCTTTATGTAACATGACATGAAAGAATGACAGAATTAGATAATAATCCGAAATAAACAAAGAAAAATTTGGATTTCTTATTAGTAAATTAATAAAGAAGGAAAGAAAATCCGAAAATTTATTAAGATGAGTGGTTACTTAATGACTCCGAGCTTGAAAACATGTCGGCAGCTGGCGTGAGGGGAGGTAGCACCGACAAAAGCGGAGGTATCCGTTAATGGCATGACTACGATGTTTTCTGGGACATCTTTCAAGACCTCCTTGCCATTAATACTGAGGTTCCCATCTTTTAGAAGTGGTCTTGTTGCAAGCAACATGTTCTGTCTCCATTTCTGGTTCCGGGTGAGAAACAATGATGTATGGGAGAAGAAATTAAACTTGTCTTGGCTTAGGTTATTACTAATGGGCACAAAGGGAGTGCAGAAAGTAGAAATATTGGGTAGTAGAGACAAGACATTAGCGGCGGCGGCGGTGGTGTGAACCAGCTGAGTCACCCTGCGCATGCTTCTTCCGGTAGTTAAAAACCGTTAAGAAGGAACTAGTTGATTAATGTACTACTATAGTATTATATAGTATTTAATTTGTGGGGGTAATACTGGAGTTTGGAGAGCAGACGAGAGGGAGGATACTGATATATGTATACATATATATACATAAATACATATATATTTAATGTGAGATAAGATGTGAGACAGTTATTCGTAGTTGATAGAAAAGCAAGAGGATTAGATTGGATTAAGACATTAGGCCGTCCTTTCCCTATCCTTCCTCTCACTCATTTGCCTTTTCTACTTCCTTCTCTTCGCTTGCCACGTCCACATCAACATTGCTCACTTTTTGTTAATTTCATCACTCATATTTCTACAGCTAGTAAAAATATTTTTTTTTTTTACTTTTATAATCTTAGGAACGACGATCTAAATATTCTAATAAATTGCGTGTATGTATGTAGGATATATTCTCATATTATATCATCGGAACATTCTTGTCAAATTGGTTGATGTTAGGATCGTCCCGATTAAGCAACGAACAAGTAAAAATAGTAGAAGAAATTGAGAAGATGAACACACAAATTTAACGTGGAAAAACCCCTCAAAAGAGGATAAAAAACCACGGACAAAGATAATTTTACTATAATGGCAAAAGAATGAAGAGTACAAAAGATGGAGATAAAAACTAAACCCCGAAAACCCGAAAAACAAAGAACCCTCAAACGTAAACACAAAATTCTCTGAATGTGTTATAAGTTCTAATCTAATGGGTGTCTCTTAATTCTAAGATTGTAAAGGAGCCTATTTATAGGCTAAATTAGTAAGTCAAATAAACTATACTAATAAATGCTAAATATATTATACTAATAAATACTAAATCTTCTAGAAAGAAAATATATTTTTGTTTAACTTGACTTGCAAGCAATCTCTTAGAATTTGGGTCACATAATTCTAACAATCTCCACCTTGACACGAATTCTTTCAATGCCATCTTTGCCAAAACCCGCCACGGGCCTATCTTGAACTATGCAGGGAATTAACTGAGTCGAATCTATGCTTAGAACTGGAAGACTTCTAGCCTTCGACTTGTGCACTGCCAAATCAAAACTAACCCGGGTTTGATTTTCACGAATACAGTGCCCTAACTTTTCAAAACCTGCATCCAAAAGAGAACCTCTCTTCAACGAAACAGTCATACCTTTTTCCCTCCTATGACCAAGTTGCCTCCGCTTCAAATGAGTTGACTTTGACTCCGTAACGGACGAGGGACGTCCGATTTCACCGGTCACTGTAGAACCTTCCAGAATATAAAGACTGCCGGTTCTTTTACCTTTTAACAAAACGAGAGCTCCACGAGATACTTTAATGTTGCTCGACTCGATGTTGATTCTGCATCCTTTCAAGTCTAAAATACTAAAGGAGATGAGATTCTTTCGTAAATCAGGTACATACCTGACATCTGAGAGTGTCCTAATCGTCCCATCGTGTATCCTAATTTTAACAGTACCAATACCGATTATTTTACTAGATGAATCGTTTCTCATGTGCACAACTCCACCTTCAACTGAACTGTATGTGGAGAACCATTCTCTATTGGGACACATGTGGAAAGAACATCCTGAATCTAGGATCCACTCAGACGTAAGCTTGGAGTTATCGCTCGTTGACACTAACAAGAAATCATCACCGCCTTCATCGACCAAATTAGCACCAGCTACATCTTCCTCGTTACTCTCAGCAGCTCTTTTATTTCGCAGTTTATAACAATCTGCTTTGACGTGACCTAACTTTTTGCAATAGCGACACCTTTTGTCTCGTTTCTTTGATGCTACCAAAACGGAAGCTTGTCTATCTGCTTTGCTATTCAAATCAAACTCATTGTCGAGTTTATCTCTACTCAACAAATGACCCTTCACATCTTCGAACGAGAGTTTGTCTCTGCCATAAATCAGGGTCTCCCTGAAAGACTTGTATGAAGAGGGTAAAGAGCACAATAATAGCATAGCTTGATCTTCATCGTCAATATGAACCTCAACGTTCTTTAAATCATTTAAAAGAGTAATGAATTGACTGATGTGATCTTTAAGAAGCTCACCTTCGTTCATGCGAAACGTAAATAGACGTTGTTTCAACACTAAACGGTTAGCCAGAGACTTAGTCGCATAAAGAGTTTCTAACCTTTTCCACAAGGCGAATGAGGTCTTCTCCATCAATACCTCCTGCAATACTGTATTCGCGAGGCACAACTGGATTGCAGACAAGGCCTTTTCATCAAGCTCTTCCCATTCTGTTTGATTTAGATTCTCAGGCTTTTTCCCTGTAACAACCTTTTTCAAGCCATTTTGAACTAGAATTGCCATCATCCGAACTTGCCACAGATTGAAATTTGTCTCACCATCGAACTTCTCAATTTCAAACCTTGTTGCTGCCATCTCTGACCGGGCTGATCTATGAAAGTTAAACTAGCTCTGATACCACTTGTTAGGATCGTCCCGATTAAGCAACGAACAAGTAAAAATAGTAGAAGAAATTGAGAAGATGAACACACAAATTTAACGTGGAAAAACCCCTCAAAAGAGGATAAAAAACCACGGGCAAAGATAATTTTACTATAATGGCAAAAGAATGAAGAGTACAAAAGATGGAGATAAAAACTAAACCCCGAGAACCCGAAAAACAAAGAACCCTCAAACGTAAACACAAAATTCTCTGAATGTGTTATGAGTTCTAATCTAATGGGTATCTCTTAATTCTAAGATTGTAAAGGAGCCTATTTATAGGCTAAATTAGTAAGTCAAATAAACTATACTAATAAATGCTAAATATATTATACTAATAAATACTAAATCTTCTAGAAAGAAAATATATTTTTGTTTAACTTGACTTGCAAGCAATCTCTTAGAATTTGGGTCACATAATTCTAACAGTTGATGATTGCAATATGGTACTATTACTATTCCGATGATTACGATCAAACATATCTTCAGATAAGGGAACTGTAGTACTGATGCTTTGACAAACCAGCTTAAGAAGCAGACTTCATATAAGCGCCGCTCCAGCAACTTCAATAATTTTAATGCTTTTTTTCATGTTTGTAATGAGCCTCCAGAGGCTTTTGATGCTACTTTGAAGCTCTTGCTTTATCTTGTGCTGTTAAGAAGGCATTTGAGAAGGGGTTTTTCAGAGTCGTTCTAAAGTCGGATTGTGCTTTTGTTGTTAATAAGTTTAATAATCGTGCTCTGGATTTATCTTTTTATAGTCATTTGTTGTTTTAGCTTAAGGCCGCACGTAGCAAGGCTTAAATTCCGAACACGTGACACTGGGACCTTCACAGAAAGCTCTAACCCTTGTCTGGTTGTAGCCAATGACAAAATGAAAGTCCAAATAGTCATTGACTTTCAAAGCATACACCAAGCCAGGATCTATTGCTCGGTTGGGTCTGATATGTCCACAAACATAATTAAATGGCGTTGCCTTAAACAATGATCCGATCACCATATTCTGTCTTGTTCTCGCTATTACACCACACAGACACACAAAAACTTGGTTTACAATTATTTATATCAACTGATAATGATAACGCGGGTGAATGAAAAAAGGAAAGCTTAATTTACCAGTAGTCATGATCGCGGCTGGACTCCAGTTGCGCTTAAGAGTCCTCAAAAGACCAGCAACCCTAGAAACGTGAGGGCAACACAATGTGCGGGGCACTGCTCCATGAACAGCAACTATGATGTCCACTCCAGGTGCGGTAATGTCAGTTGTGAACATTGTCACACAGATATATATAGAAAATGTTGTTCTTCCGATATTAAGATCCTTCGGCATTAGCCTCATAAAAAAAGAACTTGCACAACAAACCTCAATGACCTCTGCTGTAATAGTATTAGGTCCTTGACATGAGAATGGTGCCATTGACGGAGCAGGTTTTGTATTCAGTTTTGCCTTTGAGGATAAAAGATTCTGGTAATTTATACCAATAACCAGTTTGCAATTGCAGTTGCTGCTCACCCGTTTCATGCAAAATGGAACTCTGTTTAATCTTGAATAAATAGATAAATAGATAGACATCAACTTAATTCAAATATATTACTTTTGAAGGAAGGGAAATGTAGCAGAAAAAATAAGAATCTATACCAAGAAGAGTTCTATTTTGGAACAACTTCTAATTATTGATTAAGGGAAGATAAGCTAAGCTACTTGATTGGTCGAAGGTAGGAACCATGGAGTCAAAACTTTGGTACTACCATTACCATTATTATATATGGATTGATAAATGGATATTACTTTAAAAAAAATTACTTCTTAATTACTAATAAATTCCCAAAAATGAAAATGTTAAAACTTTTAGTTCCAAAATAATCAAACATAGCTTAGCTTGCAGTCACAACTTCTGCGTGGTATGCATGGATACTATATTTCAGTTCTCTTTTGACAGGCTCTGTTCTTATGTACTGCATCTCATCTGCATGGTGCATGCAAGCAAGGCCCAGTAATTGTTGCATCATTGCATAGTATCTTAGACTTCAGTTCCTCCATTTGAATCTGATTCAATTAAGCATAGTGAAGCGGTCGGTTCAAGTCTTTGTCTTTCACAGCAATTTATATTTTTGGATAAATTTAATAAGCGTAGCCGAGGCCAACCCAAGTGAACAGTATTCTATTAAAGTTCTAGATTCTAGAAATTAAAAAAAAAGTCCAGGTAGCTACAAGTGGCACCAAAAGATCGCCACGTGTGGAGAATGAAACATGCCACACACAGATAGACAAGAATGATCATGATGCATAAATTCAAAGGTAAAATAAAACAAAAACATCTGTTTTTCCTTCATTCGTCTTGCATACGTAGGAGCATATGTACACTTTTCACAACATCGTTTTTTTAAAGTAAAACACACTACACCGACCCGTCTGAATCTGTTGCCAACACCAACTCATCCTCTATGGCTAATTTATCGCAGCCGGAAGCCACCAATCTCGCCGCCGGTCGAAACCCACCACCGGAACAGCAACTTCATGATCACCTTGACGATCATGCCTTTTCATTCTCTCCTATAACCCTCAAAAAGCTGCCTCATCTGAGCGACTACCTGCAAGACCTCCAACCTGCTGGCTCCAATCCACTCGATCATAATCCATTCTTTCATCCTTCGGACGGGTTCTACGTAAACACATCCGACGTAGTTCTCCGGCAAGTCGCCTGCCGCCTCTCTCCCTCTGGAACAATTGCTTCTCCTTCTCACCACTTGGCATATATCAGAGCAGGTCCCCGCAAACAGATTTTCTTTGACCATTGTGCCACCAGGGCTGCTATCGTCACGTGTGGAGGACTCTGTCCTGGGATGAATACTGTTATAAGGGAGCTGGTTGTTGGTCTTTGGGACCTCTATGGGGTGCGCCAAATTTACGGTATTAAAGCTGGCTACCGTGGTTTCTATTCCATTCAACCTATTGAGCTCAATCCTAAGATGGTGCATAACTGGCATAGGAGGGGTGGAACTGTGCTTGAAACATCTAGGGGTGGCTTTGACCTCACAAAGATCGTGGATGCTATTGAGAACCACGGCTTTAATCAGGTTGTTTGTTGTCGCCGATTATGTGTATACATATATTAGTTTCTAAAGTAATTGGATGGATTTCTCTTGTCTTAATTGATAATAAATTTGTCTAATTCAAGTTAGTTGAATATATTGTAGGTTTACATTATAGGCGGAGATGGCACAATGCGTGGTGCTGTCAAAATATTTGAGGAGGTTCGGCGACGGAAACTGAAAGTAGGAGTTACCGGTATTCCAAAAACAGTTGACAACGATGTCGGCATAATTGATAGATCATTTGGATTCCAGACAGCTGTAGAAATGGCAGAGCAAGCAATCCATGCAGCTCATGTGGAGGCCGAGAGTGCAGTGAATGGAATCGGCTTAGTGAAGCTAATGGGTCGAAGCACAGGGCACATAGCCCTCCATGCAACACTGAGCAGCCGAGATGTGGACTGCTGTTTAATTCCCGAAACTGAATTTTACTTGGAAGGGAAGGGAGGGCTACTTGAATTCCTCGAACAAAGGCTGAAAGAGAGGGGGCATGCAGTTGTGGTGGTTGCTGAAGGGGCAGGGCAGGATTTGATACCCAGGACCACAGCCCAGAAAGAGGAAAGGGACGAATCCGGGAACATGGTTTTCCTAGATGTGGGTGCGTGGTTAAAGACAGAGCTGAAGAAATGGTGGGACAGGGAGCATCCTCATGAGTTGTTTACGGTGAAGTACATAGATCCTACTTACATGATACGTGCGGTGCCAGCAAATGCTACGGATAACTTGTATTGTACACTCGTGGCTCACTCGGCTATCCATGGGCTCATGGCGGGGTATACTGGATTCGTGACTGGTCCTATTAACGGAAACCATGCATATATCCCGTTGGCGGATGTGGCACAAGCTAAGAATGAAGTGAATATTAAGGACCATAAATGGGAATGGGTGAGGTCTATCACCAATCAGCCTGATTTTGTCAAGTCCAAGCAAAATTCAGTTTGATTTTATTTTATTTTTACTTATTTACTACCAATGGCAGTGGCAGTGATTATTACCACTACAGCTATCTGTGTCGATATTAGTTAATAGAGTTGTATGACTACTACTACTGATACTTTGTATATCACCACTAAACAATGCTGCAACATATCATTCTCTTCTATTCTGCTATGATATAGTAAGCTGTTTTAAGCTTTAAGAAAGCACTCATACTAACCAATTATACCTCCCAAGGGTCTAACAAGAGCAAAAATTTCATCAACCATTTCTGGACAACAAATTGCAACTCAGACGGCGGCATGATTGTTTAAAATTAACATTCATTTTAAGACCTGATACCTCATTGTTGGATACATCATATTTTGAAAGAGCCCAGAGAGATTCTAGTTAATGGTTCAATAGGAGATGAAGCGCATGAGATACATGTCATGTAAAGCAACAGGTGATGAGAACATTGTCTATATTATATACCAAGTTCAACTGAAATGAGAAGATCAGGGATACTTGAGAAGCCGTCTAAACAGAGTGGGGATTCGTTTACGAGCTACCAGTCTTTTCATACTGCAGTCCTGAACCAAATGACCTGAAAAGAGATGATAACTTTGAGCAATTCGATGACTCCTTCCACACAAGCTCAAAACTTCTGATTAAGTTAATTACGAAGGGAGCTCAATAGTTGAATGATCCTTCGAGAGTATAACAATTTGTTCCTGAATGCCTTCTATGATACTTGCAACCTCAGAATCAACAAGGCATTATTTAGCATTTTCTGGAAGTTCTGCAAATAATGGCAAGAACCTTTGCAGCTTCGGGTAAAACCAAGAGACAAAAAGATACCTTAAAACCAAGACAAATAAAAAGAAGAGAAGAACCATAAAACCAGGAGTGAAGGGAAAAGAATATAGAAGAAGAATAAAAGAGAATAAACTAAAAACCACAAGATGTTTTTATACAAGATGAATAGTAACAAAGCCAACAGGAGAGGAGAGGAACAGTAACAAAGTTCAAGGGCCAATCTAAAAATAAATAAAGAAATAGAAATCCCGGTGCCAAAAGAAAACCGATATATAACTCGTAAAAAAATTGTAATTACACAGTGTCAGCAATGCACAAAGAGAAGTACTAGCCACAGGCCAGCAAATTGATCTAACAAGAAAAACTAAAAATTGGGGCAAAAAAGTGGACTACAAAACATCTTGAAAGAAAATAATTCCTTTTCACGCTTGAAGAACGAACAATACTAGTCCAGCATACGTACTTGTAACAAAAGTGAATAGGAAAAACGATGTATTTTTACTTCCAAAAATGAAAGATAATTGGTTATGCAAACTCCCAGTAGCTGTCTTGCTAATTATTATATGAACTTTGTTGTTAGGTATGATAACAAGCAAAAGGGTCCCCCATTCATAATCATTTGGTCCCTTAGTTTAGGCCTTAAGCCACTTGAGTCGTTATCTATAGGCCCTTGAATGATGAACCTAGCTATAGCAGTCTACCTTTCTGCTCTATGTCTGCAACTGGAGGTCTGGAGTCTGTACAATAATTTTATTATTGTTCACTGGAATATCAAATGACCTCCCTGATTTCTTGCAATATTTAACGATAATCCAGCCGGTAGAAACTAGATCAAACGCCAACAAGTTACCGGTCTACCGGCAATTACTTATATGGGTTTTGAGTTGTTCAACACCATATCCAAGGTTAGTTTGAACTTTGAATCCTGTGTGTAAACTCATCCATCCCCCAACGTAGACTTATTAAGGTATAATAACAAAAGTGATCCAAATAACCAGAATCTATAAACAGAAGAGCATGCATCCTATTTTGGTTAACTTATTCAAATTGGCTAGAGACAGAACTCTATGAAATTTATTTAAATCTGAAACCGAATGTTTGTCGGAATAGAAAACAAGAAGATGATTGATTATAAAATATTAAGACAAACAAATGAGCATAGAACAGAAGAGTGGGAGAGGTTTTCCAGCCACATTCATCTTTGGAAACTGGATTCTATTTCTGCCTCTTGTAGATCTTCCCTAAGAATGACTTCAACACTGCTTGCACTGGTTTGCTAGGATGAGCTTCAATTGAGGTTACGAGCCTCTCATAGCTCTTGCTTTCGTAGTCCTCAAATACGCCCTGTCAATACAACAATAGGAAATACCGTTAAATAAATCACAGAACATTTCCTGTTTTCTTTTTATGTTCCAAGAAGAAATCCCTAATTATATTGAACCTTGAGATTAAGCTCATTGTATAGAGCCTTCACTTTAGCAACATTGGCAGGGTCTGGTTTCCCATAGTTCTCCTGGAAGCAAAGCATAACATAAATGAGTAACCATATCAAATTTTATTAGAAATAAGACAACTGGTAGAAACAGTTCCAATCTTACATATAACACTTTCTTCTGCTCCTCATTACAGATTTCCAAAGCTTTAACCACCAACCAAGAGCACTTAAAATCTTCAATATCAGTTCCAATCTGAGATTTACACAGAGCTTGAGTAAGACTTTCATTAAAACAAATGATGTGAGCTTTCTTTCATTAAAACAAATGATGTGAGCTTTCTAACTTTCACCAAAAGACTTCTAGTTCCAGAGTTTCTATCTTACCTTACCAATGGTCTCAGGATTGCCAAAGCAATCCAAATAGTCATCCTGCAGAAAAGGAAAATTCAATATTAACATACGGTATCTGACAATAAAAGAAGAGCAACCAAGAAATTAATTTCATCTGCCAAGAAAGCAGATCACAAGCACATTCTGGGAATCAAACCGTGCTAGGTAGTTCTTGAATGAAACCTTCTCAATGTTCAACAGAAATCACAAATTTCTAAAAGTTCAACTACAATAAAACCTCTGATACATTCAAACAACTAACCTATTAAATATACTCTTGGATTTAACTTTCAGTTCAAATCTATCCACTTTAATATCAGAATAAAATTGTAGAGGTTAAAAGTCTAATGAATTTGGCCAAATATTACCTGTACTTGAAAGTAGATTCCCATGTCAACAAGAATGTTCTTTACATCGATGTGGTTGTCAAGATTTTCACCACACATAACCAGTGCACACGCAACCTGGGTTCATTTAGGTAATATAAGAAGCAAATAACCCATACAACTATCATTCTATCAAACTCTAATGTGATGATTGAATGAATTAAGAGAAAGGATCCTATGTAAAAATATCAGCAGTAAGTGCTGCCTAAATAGATAGATGGAGCATTAGAAGCAAAATGGCTAATCTGACAGGGGATATAGCCAATAAAGCAGCAACTAATCAAATCCAGCTAACAACCTATTGATGTACATAAGCATGCATTAAGAATATTCAAGAGTAGATGCAGGGAGATAAAATGAATAATAGGCAGTAAGTGCTGCCTAAAACAATATCATTAGAATGGAAACCATGTCCTTTATAAACACTGCAGAAAAAAAAGATTGCCAATAATTCAATGTGCATGCTTCAAGTGAAATGGAGGTTGATACTTACAGGAAGATAAAATGAATAATAGGCAGTCTTGTACTGAACAATGCGACGGTGCCTGAAAGAGATTTTTAACCAATATATAAGAAATACTATTAGAAAGAGTTGAAATGGCAGAAATTGAAACGAGGCAAAGGGTGGAACTTTCTCGCTGTTCGACCACAATATGATTAAAGGTCAGTTAGCAGTTGGATTATGCACGATGATTGTACAAACTTTCATTTCATAAAACAAATAATTGCTAAAGTTTCACTCACTGTTGCAATGAGTATTTGGATAGATCCTTTTCTCCTTCAAGTGTTGTAATCAGATCTATCATCTGTCCTGAAGCTGTTTGAAACTCCACCTGTGTAAACCAAATATCCGAAAACATTTAGTATAGTTCTTGAATGAAGAGAAATTAAGATACACAAATTCATTACCTCATTAAATAAATCTAGCAGATCCACATAGTAAGGTTTCCCACGAAAGTGATTTTTGAGAATCCTGGTGATGTGATTGCGAAGTATAACACCGTCATTTACAGCAATCATACCAACCTACGAGGAGTTCAAACAAAGTTAATTGATTTTGGCAGAGGGAAAATTTAAGCAAATTATGATACGACAATAGGATCAGATTTGGTACAGACCTTCGGCAATCTAAACCAACAAGGCTGGCCACGCCGGGTGTGAGAGCTGTCCATGATGTCATCAAGAACAAGAAAATATGCCTGAAGCTGCAGTTTTTATTGCGAGAAAGCAAGCACAAGGTTTATTGTCATCTCATAGTAACAGCACAACAACTAGAGGAAGCAGCGCAAGTGTCTGTTACGTGAATAAGAAAGGAGAGAAAATGACAAGATTAGAGGGATACCCATTCAATACACCAACCGAGCGCACTTGTAAGAAAAATCTCATCTTGGGTCAATTCCTTTCCATCTTTCAACAGGCGGTAGCTATCAATCACAGAGAGTCCACGATTCAGTTTCCCTGAAAACAAACAAGTTGCAGCGTATGAAGATCAAGCCAAGAAAGTTAGAAAAAGCTTTAAAAAATTAACAAGTCATACAACGGTCGTTAAATTACCTCCAGGCACATTGTAGTCCAGCATCTGGAAGGGTAAAGGAAATCGGATGGTCAAAAAAAGAAAAATGAAAAACTATGGCGAGACAGCTAAGTATAAACGGAAAGGAAGGGGAGAAAGTGGAATACCCGTTCAACCCATTGACGAGAATCATCGGTAAACTCGAAAGAAGGATCCTGAAGGAGCTCCGATTTGAGCTGGGAATACACATTGAGAAATGCTGACCTGAGATCCGCCATCAATGCAAAGCCAAGATTTGGGAAGACCCAATGTCTTTTTTCGTGACAGTTTCTCTTGAGGGACGATTGAAACTGGCTTCTCTCCTCTCCTCTCCACAAAGTACAGTGAAGCAGCAAATAAGTAATTGACAAATTGCTGCAGCTGTATTTGTACTAGTATTTGAATACCGGTGATTGGTGAAAAGAGGAAAAAAAAGGCCAATAAAAAAAATGAGAATGAGCAATTGACTCAGACTCAGACTCTGACCAACCGGTATTTTATAGGCAGAAAGAAATATGGATAGGGAACGTGGGGGCGGCCGGGCTTAGACTTGAACTTCAACTTCAACTTGTTCCGTTCACTCTTCAGCAGCCAAAGTTTGGCATTGTGTAAATGTCTGTACTAAGATTATTTATTAATAGTCTAATTTGGCTGATTCACGTGATATATACTGAAAAAGAATAATAGTTCAAAAATAAAATAAATAAAGGAGAAGTTTTTTTTTTAGAATATTATTTAAAATAAATTAATTAAGAAGACTTATAAATAATATTAGATTTACCATATATCAACTGTACGAGTGAAATGTATCAAATATATTTATTAGAAATTAATATAAATCAAATCAATGCTTTGATTATTATGGTGAAATTAATTAAAAATACTATAAATAATATTGGTGAAACTCAATTGCTCCTTTGCTAGACTATTCAATGGTTTCAAGAGTACGGTGAAACTCAAATAGGAGGCCTCACCAAAAGATTACAATGTCTCACTTGAATATTTCATCACATCAAGTGAGCCTACATGATACTAAAAAAATATATGGGGAATAGTTCTTGCTAACACTCATCAATCTATCACGGCTCTAACTTGACAAGCATTTCATCTAATCCCTTCAAGTCAATTCCAGTAATGTCCTCACCTAACAGTCTTCATTCTGCCACCGCACCTATAGAGTGGGGAATTCAATATTTAGGAACCTGCCAGCCAACCTCCCTCTATAAATACCCTTTCTCAACACCGAAGCAAGAGGAAGACATTCAAGTAGCCCACATTATTTATACTCTACTCAAACTCAACTCCAACATCCTCAAACCTCTATTCTAACAACTCTCTACACCATTTACAATATAAGTTGCCCATATTATAGTGATTTTTCACATCCATTTACGGTGTGAACTGGAACCATTGTATCATTTTACCGTTGGTGTAACATACATGTTACAACAATTGGTGTCATCTATGGGAGCTAAGCAAAAACTTGTGTCTCTTCCATAAGTAAGAATGCTTGACTTAAACCCCTCAAGCTCTTTTATCTTTCTCCAATAATGAATCTTTTGAAGCTTTTAATACTGTGGGGGTTTCTTGAAGTTTTCGCAATATTTGGGTTTCTTGGAGGTTTAAATTTGAGGGGAAACAAAGATGCTTCCCTTAAATACGTCAACAGAAGCACTCTCTACACCCCAAGAAGGGGTCAACCATGGGAAGCCCAAGGAACCTTTCAGTAGCACAATAATGGGGCACTTCACCTACACCATTAGAAACCCTTCATCAGTACACCAAGAGCCTTTCGCCATCATACCAAAAAGGTGTTGAGATTTTGTTCCCTTTGTGTAGTTATTTTATTATTATTTTTGTAACTTTTCGAACATATTGGTTAATAAAAATTCATGGTTAAATTATTATCTTGTATAGAATTGTCCTCACCGATTTTTACATAAAAAATAAAATGAACAAAAAAAATACTGACTTACCGGTTACCTAAGATTTAACTAATACTAAGTTGCATCACAGGGATGGATTATGATGCAAGAAGACAATTTTTAATAGTAGGTAATCTAAATAGTTCGTACTTTAAGGAATCAAACTGAGCAAATTGAATCAAGCGACTATTATGTTATCTATCAAGTCCAATTGAGGAGATACATTATCTTAGCTATTGGAGCGAATGACTCCTAAAAAATATAGAGACATAGGTGTGATTATCTTTGGTTGGAAAATGGCAAGTGGTATGATAATTGAAATGTCATTTGTTGACGGGTCTTGACTTTATTTAGGAGGCTGTTTTTCGAAATTGGACCTTTCTTATCAGTATAAAGGTTGCTTCCAACGCCTTTTTCTTATTAGTACGATTCTTCTAGAAATTGTGGTAGATAAGGGGATTAAATGTGTGGTTTTTAAGATGCAACCCCTCAAGGCACTAGGTATTGATGGGATCCTTGCTCAATTTTACTGGATAAACTGGGTAGTAGTTGGCCATAATGTTAGTAATTTTTACATGTTGAAAAAAAATGACACTAGCCTTTAAGTGTAAAGGAAGTACCCACTTCCCTAGCACTGGATTTGTTCAAAGATAGTTTTCATATTTGAACTGTTGGCAATTTATTGAACAGTTTGAATAGACTATGTTGAGTATATGGACGACATGTGGCCCATCTATGAAGATCATATTACTTGAAGAAACATATTTTGGAGATCGGATAGAATTGGATCACCTTTATCTAATCCCTTGAATCAAGGGAGTTGAATTGGATTGAATCACAAAAAACTTAGTTGCCAAGAATCCTTGTTTATCTTTTTCAATATTATTATATATATTGTGGTTGTTTTATAGGGATTATGATAGATCATTTTATGTTAGCAAGTCTCGAAATATTCTTTATAAATTAATAGAATTGTATAGGTTTATGAACCGATAATTGAGAACACTAAATTTGTTCAAATGAGGAACTATATTTTGTGAGTGTATATTGATAGTAAAATCTTTAGTGTTGTAGTTTTTTTGCTGAATTCACATGAGTAAATTTAGCGGTGAGAGTTTTTTTTTTTTTAATATGCAAAGGTGAAGAAATTGTCATATATGTCTGATAGATTAGGATCACTTGTTGTAAGTGTTGAAAATATTTATTTCTCATTAAGCTAATCTTTATGGAGTAGGAAAATCAAACTACGTAAACAATTCCTATATATTCGATTTTATTTTCAGTTTCTAAATTTAGTACAAAAAAAGTATACACTTTCCCACCACCCCTTCCAAACACTTTATGCAATTTGTTAGCAATGATTTCAAAACTCCAGTACAAAATATATTTGATGGCACCCATTTTTATACCATGCAGAATCGTACTCCTCTTATGTTAGGGCTAGTTTGACAATGCTTTTGAAAAGTGCTTTTAAAAAGTGTTGTGGAAAAGTGCTTTTGAGAAGTGCTTTTGAAAAATTTGATTTAAAATTTGAGTGTTTAGCATTGCTGTGAAAAAGTGCTTTTGAGAAATAGACATGTTATTATCAAGTAACAACTATATATTTAAATAATATTTAAATTAGTTAATATTATTATATTTTAGTAAGAATATAAAAAAATTATTATAACTTCTTGTTAATATTTTAATATATAAAATATAAATTTTAAATATTTTTAAGTAATAAATATTAATTATTTTAAAATTTAATTAGAATATATAAACTATATTTTAAATATTTAAATATAACTATTAAATATTTGTAATTAGTATATTAAAAAATATTTTTTATTTTTAATTAATGATTTTAACACATTTGTAATTAAGTACCAAGAAAAAAAGAAAAATACTATGTTATTGGAGGGGTGAAAAAGTAATTAAACACTAAAAAGTGCTTTTGGGAGAGGAAAAACTAAAAATTTTAACTTCTCCTTTTCAGAAGTGCTTTTCAAAAACACTTCTGAAAAGCTAAAAATTTCAGCTAAAAGTAACTTGTTCTGCACAGTTTTTCTTCCAAAAGTGCTTTTGGAACCAGAAGTACTTTCGAAAAGTAATGCAGAACTGGCCCTTAATCTCGAAAAAGAATAAAGCCGATGTGATCATGCAATTTCAATCCATTAGCTTATTCAGATTCTTGTACTTGATTGTCTCTAAAACCATTGTCAATATATTTAAGGCTTAATATTTTACTTTTAGTATATCTTTTTTGTTATTAAATTTACATTTTTTTTATTCAGTGTTATTAAGGTATCATCCCATTAAGCGATAGATCAAGTATAAAAAGAGTTAAATATATAATTTTTATTAAAACTAATTTTATTATAGAAATGGTTTATTATTAAGTAATAAATATAATTTTTATTACTTTAATTATAAATATAAAATGTTTATACAATATTCATCTCACAGTTATTAAAACTTTTCCATGAAAAGATTCAATGTGGTATTCATTCAAAAGTTTCCACTTTCAACACCTTCAAACAAAAAGTAGAATTAGGTTACACTACTTTTCTTCTTTCTGAAAATAGGTTACATTACACTATGTCCATATTTGTAGAGAAACAATAAAGTAATAAAAAAAAAGAAGATATTATACCACTAGTTTATTGATTACGTATGTTTTCTTTTATCGACTAATATACCAAAAAAGTATGCATTTATTTAAATTTTTGTCATTTTGTCATTCAATTTATATTTTTATTAAATTATCTTAAAATAAATAGAAAATGTCATCATTTAATTATTTTTTAAAATATAAAAATATTAAAAATATATATTAATACTTTTTAAATAACTTTAGTGATTTTTTATTTTTTAAAATAAATTTTATATTTTTATTAAAATTTTAAAAAATTTAAAATTATTTAAACGTTGAATTGTTATCCACACCATATCAACCAAGTTAAAAAAATATGTTTATCTTTTACAACCATTTTGACGTGGTTTAATAAAAAAATAAATAAATTTAAGGGTTTAAAATGATAAAATAATTTAAAGAGAGGATTAAAGTAATTTTTTTTATAAAATTGGAGTGTGAAATAAATAAATATATTTTTAATATATTAATTGAATGACCCAATGGGCAAAGGGCTAAAGAAACATTAAATGGAATATTTAAGCATGAAGATAGAGCAGAGATAAAATAAAAACAAGAATATAAGATTGATAAATTGATTTGAAGATATATTTTTAAAAAGAGAAAGAGAGGATGAAAGATGCGATAGGGCAAATACTAGGGTGAGCTGATCTTGTTTGATGCTAAATTTTGCTGTCATGTGAAGATAGAGCAGCACTCCATACAACATTTTTTGTTTCTTTATTATTTAAAAATAAAGAAACAATGGAAACCACCAACCACCACATATTATTATATTAAATCAGAGATGCATTTGATAGCCAGTTTTTTTTTTCAATTTAATTTTATACACATGGGATAAATAATTTATCAATGTTTTATTTATTTTTATAAATATGAGTTGAAAATATATAAAACGTTTTCAAAGTTGATGTGAATGAAATATTAAAATTAAAAAAAATGATACAAATTCAATTAAAAAGAAAACCAATAAAATTGGGCAACGTTAATTAAAATATCTAAAAGGAGAATGACGTCGCAAATTATTTATTGTAACAAGAAACCAAAATTCAACCTATTCTGTGATTTTTCAAAATTTGACAACTACTTCATCATTCAAAATAATATGCTTATAATTAAGAAATACAAATAATATTGGAAAGGCGCTTCTTCCATTTATTATTTAAATGAAATTCAACACTCATGAGTCATGAGACTTGTTTTACTGCTGTTGCTAATGCACCAAGAAATTGAATATTACATAAATTCAACTTCAGTTTTGACTGCTACTTCATTTTAGTAATGGCCGCCTCCTTAGACTCTCTAACCTATCAATTTTGGCGTCCTTAATTATATACCATCCTATTATTATTACAAGATATCGTGAAATTAAAAATTCATGTTTCTTTATTTATTTTTAATTAAAAATCAATAAAAATGTTACAAATATTTTTTTTTTGGCACTCGATTCCACAATATAAATATGAAACGATTACTTTAATATGAAATAATTAATGTACCAAACGTGATATTCAAAATATATAACATGACGAGTAGATGGAAGTGAAAAAAAAAAAAAAAAACTCTTCTTAACTATCATGGACGAAGGACGTGCATAACTTTTAATATATATATATATGCACACTTTTACTATTATATTATGGTAGTTTTATTTTTTTTTAGATGTTTTTATATTATTATTTAAATATATAATTAAATTTATGTTGCATATAAACTTGATTACAGGTTAAATCACCCGTCCATGCCCAAAAGATTGCTTAAAAAGTGGGAGGGTTTGGACAAATATATAGGCCCGTTTAAAAAATAGGTCGAGTCTTAGGCAAGACTTTCTTTTGCCCTACCCGAATTTGACAAAAAAGTTTATTGTTATTGTTTTGTTACCATTTCACTATTATATTGTTACTATTTTGTTGATAGTATTTGAATATTGTATAATTCTTGTTTTATTGTTAATTTTGTTCCTATTTTAGATACATTTGCTTGTTAAGTTACAATTATGTTTGTGTTATTTTAGTATAAAGACTTTTGTATATGTATTTTAAATTTGTTGAGAAACATTTATTTTAATTTTTTTGGTCTATTTGATGTATTATATTTTTAAAATTTATTTTTATATAAAAAATAATAATATGGGTGCCCGGGCAGAGCTTGAGTTTAATGTTTTTATCTAGGTTAGGCTTGGGTAAAATTTTAAGTCTATTTTTTAAGTTGAGTGCAGGACTAGAAAATGGACTTGTTTTTTTTTTTTTTTTACATTGGCCTAACATGACCCATGAGTTGTTTTACTTACGAGTTAATCAAGTATTAACTCAATTAATAAATGATCAAAACTCATTATTTATATGAAATTAGTTATATTACCATTTTAAGGAAAAATTTATTTGATATTTATATAAACTTTCAATAAATATATTTACATAATATTTTGTTCACCACGTCATGAATTTATCATAATATTTATAAATTTACTTACTTCATGATAGCAACTCAGTAAAAATTAACTAATATAAGATTTGAGGGTAATATTGATTTTTTTGAGAATTTTAACTTATAATTTTTGTCCATTACAACTTTTTTTTTAATCTTATTTTTTATTATTTGTGATAATTTAACAAATTGTAAGTAATGAAATCAAAAAACTAATGTAGTTCAATTTAATAAATGTTAGTTTATTTATTTATATTTAACAAAATGGAACTCTAATATAGTTTCCGGATAAAGTAATTTAATATTACTGCCAATGAATTCTGGTTCTAATTACTTAAAGCAAAAGGAAGCATATATGCTTGGAGTTTTCAACATATTTACTACAATGCACGAGGCTTTAAAATTACATGAAAGTAAACATTCATATAGCATGTATAAGTCTAATTTGCATGCTAATGATGCCCAATTTTATCTTTTTAAGTTTTTTTATATGTTAAAAAGGAATAATTAAATTTTATAATAAGAACAAATTACTAATATATTCAAATTAAATAATAAAATATCACTTTTCAACTAAATGAATCAAATAAAGTAATACAACATATTCAATAACATATTATTAAAGTTGATTAAATTTGTGCTTTTAATTGATCTACACAATTAAAAACAAGTTAGAGGACACCGAAATTAAGTATGTTTAAATTAGTACGGATCACAAATAAGAATGAAATATAGAGAATAATAAGAATAGTGTTTATATATGGTCAATTTTACTATCTTGGTATTTGTAGGCCTTTCGCTGCCCAAAATTACTTGGACTTGTGCCTATGTCAGTCGTTAATTGGTTAGTTTATTTCATTCGTTTTCTTAGGACAGTAGCCCTTGCTTGATTTTGTTGAGTAGTCGAGTTGGTGAAGCTCTTTGTAAACGTTTCTTTTGTTAAAAAGAAAAAAGTTGGGAGGATGCCATGCGTACAAGCGTTTGAGCTAGTGGGACTGAAGACCCATGTAAGGCTGTTGAGCAGGCTCTCAATTTGTTTGGGCTAATTAGCCTCTTTAGGCTTGGATTTTTTTGAGCCAGCCGACTCTTTTTTGAGCAAATGTTGTGTTTTAGGGCTTGAGCCCATTGCATTATACTGGAGTTTGAACTTATTGTGTCGTGCTTTTAACATTATGTTGTTTTATAGTTTAATAGCTTTATTATCAAAGATAATTTTACTTTGTGTAAATCAACATTTTCTGCATTTAATTTGGACTTTAATAATAAAATGTCCTATGCTCTGTATCTCGATTTCCTAATTGGTTCTTAAAGCTCTTTTTTATAATAAGTAGTCTTTAAAGATTTATTCGGTCACACGTTTTAGTCTTAAAATGTAAAATGCTTTTAAAAATGGACACTTTGGATCGACAATTTCTTTTTCTTTTTCTTCCCCCTCTCTTTTACTCCTAACTTTTTTCCTTTCTTCTTCCTCCTCTCTCCCTCTCCCTAGTAAACTCTTATTCACATGAATCGTGATTTTGCATTCTTGAGGGGATGAAGCCATGAAGGGAAAATAACAGCTTCAACAATGGCTTATACAATGTGACCAAAATCTTGAGAGGTTGATTCAACGGCCGAGGGATCATAGAAGAGTTTGATTGCAGTATCAAGGGCTTGGAGCTTAAAGAAAATATTATCATTCTTTGATATCCCTATGAAGGCCACCAAACGGCTTATAATGACTATAGCTGTGAAATATGATGGAAAAGTGACAAATATTTTTGTTTTACTTTTTGGTGAATCAAAAGCAGTGAAAATTAGCAAAGAAATGCAAAGAATCTATATATATTTCTCAGCTTCGTTTTGGTTATATATATAAAAAAAGGCTGAAAGAAAATTTGCATTAAAACAATGAAGGTTGGTGAAGAGGATTGATGGGATAGAGGCAATCGGCAAGATGGCTTGTCAAGACACAGACGCGCATCTTTAAAACTTGAGCTAAATTATCGTATATTCGTTTAAACATTTGCATATTTCATGCAAAGAATAAATGCGAATAAGCCTAATAAATTTTGTCATTCACATATACTGTTTCTCTACTGCAAATAGAAGTTATTTTCTTAAAGAAAGTTCATGATGTATGATCGGGAATGGAACAACGAGAAAAAACAAAGACCTTAGCAAAACACGAGGCACCGAAAGTCAGATACAAAGAGTGGTCGTTTAATGCATAAAAAGGTTGCTTTTTTCTCATTTGCAACTGTTGATGTTTGGTGCTGCAAAATTTGGCTTTGGTTCCTTATCACTTTGTCTATAGTTGCCTTCAAATTTTCACATTTCTGGATTCTGGTAAGAAATTTTGCGTTGCTTTCTCTTGCAAGAAGGTTTCATGAATTGAAAGGGGCTGCTAATTTATTCAATTTCTATAGTAAAAGATATTCTAAACGAAGAGAATGTCCTCAATAAAACGAATTAATAGTTAAGAGAGGAAGAAGAGTTATTTTAATTTTTAAAAAAATTCACGAATCAAGCCACATATTTAATAGAAAAGACAGAATTTGCAGGATGAAAACAAATTTTAGAGAATATTTTTGACCCAAATAATTTTAAACACCAATATAAAAATATAAAAAATTAGACTACTATTTGATTATTAAAATCGTTAATTTAAAACTTTGCCATAAAATATTTTGATTTTAATCTTGAGAGTGTCGAAAGTATTAGGGGTGAGTATTTGATCGAGTCGTGTCGAATCAAGTCAAAAAATTTCGAGTTAATCGAGCTGACGAATCCTATTTTAGCAACTGAACTCAATTTGAATTTTTTTCGAATCGAGTCAAAAAATTTCGAATCAATCATTTAACTAGTAAATGAAATATAACATTATTTAATTATACAAACAATATAATGGTTTTGACTTTTATCTTAATAAGTAAATATTTATCAAAATAACGTAGTTTTAATTTAACTTAATGGTTTTAACTTTTAACTTTAGAAAATGTAAACATTTATCAAAATGATGTAGTTTTGTCTTTTTTATTCGGATTTTCGGATAACTCAAATTGTGTAATTCATATTCGAGTTAAACTAAAAAACTTAAATTTTTATTCAAGTTTATCCAAATGACTTGATTAATTCAAATAATTCGAACTATTTAATTTAAAATTTAAAAATTTTATCGAGTATTTCAAATCGAATCGAATTTTGCTCACCTATAAAATAATTAAAAATTAAAATTATAAGTTAAATGAGATGATAAAATCATTTTTATATTAATCAGTAGTTAAAAGTTTAATCATTATATTAAATATAAAATAACTTTAAAAATCTATCAAACCACAAAAAATTTAATTAATTAAGAATTAGGCTCACCCATAAAGCTGAAATGACTGCCATTTATCTATATACTATATATTTCTTCGTTTGGACGCGGGCAACTGCAGCCTTTTTCTCTTTCTTCCCCCTCACATCACTAGAATCTGAAATAAACTGAATGATAAGGTGTATTTATTAAAGGAAAGCTTTCCGCTTTCCGTTTCTAATGAAGAAAGCTATCGCCTACCCTTCCTTTATATGATTTTGTACTCAGCTTTCTTTCTAAGCAACATTCCCCTTTATTTTAAGACCCTCTGCGTTGGAGGTCTCAACTACGACAACGAAGATGACCAAGCTTCCATCAGCCAAGAAGTCTGCCAACATGATTCTAATACTCATGGTCATTGGCATTGCTCTCGCTCTGATGGTATCACCGGTGCTAGGAAAAGGAGCTGGAAGAGGCGGCGGCGCCAGAGGCAGAGGAGGAGGCCATATTATAAAAGGCAATCGTGCTCGGGGACACTCTTCTTCCGCTGTCGCATTGTACCCTGGCCTAGTTTTCGCCATGGTTCAACTTCTGCATTTCGTATTTTACGTTTTCCTTTTCGTTTAGGCACTCTGATGTTGTTTAATTTCTGCCCCTTTTAGAAAAAAAGTGTTTAACGCTTCTTTTAATGACTTTGGTTGTATGACACATGGTTTTCAGATTTGCTGTGAAAGTAAGTCAAATTGAACATGCATTTGCAGCCTTCTAGGAACAGTAAATTGTTTGTTTAATCATTAATTACTGCTGTTTGCCGGTTCAAATCTTCCAGGTTGGTGTAGGATTTTATTTTATTCCTTTATTAGGTGCGCTCCAGCACAGTTTATTTGCAGTCAAGGATCAAGATACTCTCTTATGCCTAGGATTTTGTCAGAGATATCAGTGAAGAAAGAGTATCCATATAGATGACATGTCGGATACGCAAACTCAATGGAATTGGAATCAGAAGCAATTTCTATACTATACTTTATTACTACTAGATACATTATTTAGGGTAGAACAACGTCATCTATCATCCTTGCTTTGCTTAATACATTTAGTAAGCTGAATAAATAGTTGCTTAACACACGTGGTCGTGAATTTGATTCTAACATATACGCCTAAATGTTAGAGTCTTCTTTGAACCGGCATGGATCGAGCTTATTGTGGTATTTAAGGGGCTAGATTTGATTTGCAAGATTAAAAAATAAACTAAAAAATATCGGAATTGACACTCCAATCACTCTTTAATGCTGAAGCTAGTAAAGGATTATTGGTTATGAAAAAAAACAAAGAATCTTAGCTTAGTGAAAGAGATGAGAGAGAGATAATACCTTATGATGCTTGATCTCAAGCTTGTTTTTTATTGATGGTTTGGTTGGTGTAAGGAGTGACCCACACTGTAGCAAGTTGATACTACTTAATAATTGGCATGTCTATCCTACAAAGGATCAACGGATTTATGAGGATAGAAACACATGGTTGGCAAAAACTGCAAGAGGAATCTTATGTATATAATTTTATATGTGGACTACATGATTTGGTGATTTTATGAATGAACTACCAAGAGTTTAGAATGAAGTAATTAGTAGATCCAAAATGAAAGTTTTTCATAATTTCTGTTTTTACTTCTTCAAAAGTAGGCCGGATTGAACTTGGACTATATATTTGACTTTCTGTTTTCTCTCGTCTATATTTATTTACATGTTCTTTTTCTTTTTCATTTTTTGTACTCGTGAGCACCTTATTATTTATTATGTGTATAAGGTAGTTTAGCAAATAATAGTGTTATATGTATACTATATATTGATCATAAAT
Organism: Gossypium hirsutum; assembly: GCF_007990345.1. NCBI lineage: Eukaryota > Viridiplantae > Streptophyta > Magnoliopsida > Malvales > Malvaceae > Gossypium > Gossypium hirsutum. The sequence continues at coordinate 17,424,759 of NC_053428.1, read as the reverse complement.
TTTTAAGATTAACAGCATATATATAGTGATAATAAAGTTTTAGTCAAAGCATAAAAATACACCTTAAATATGTAAATGAAGCAGAAGTCCATGCAGGTCAAATCAACATATAAAAAGAGTTCACTAACTTAATTAGTACTGTCACATAGTTAGACCAGCAAGCATTCATTTACTCTTTTTTTTCCTCTGAAAAAACCCAACAAGCACTCCTTAATCCTTATTACTATAGCTGGAGACTGCAGCCTCATTTATGCTGCTGGGCATATGGTTCCCCATTTGCCACTGCAGCCTGTGATGAGCCTGCACTGGACTCATCCTTGAGATACCCTCCCATGGCTCCACTCCCGAAGAACCCATGGCCATGGTGATGGTGATGCCCCATGTGAAAGGCAGGTGCAAAAGCAGCAACACCCAAAGTTCCATAATCAACCACTCTCTTCACCACCGGCTCACCTCTGATTGATCCACGCTCACCCTCCAGTTCTCGGTAGCGGTGGAGGTATACCGTCAAAGGCTCGATGTAATCATCAAAGCCTAGCTTACTCATTGCCCACAGCACATCCTCAGCAGTGATAGTCTTGCGTTGCTCACGTTGGCAATGCTCGTTGGCTTCGCCGGTGATGAAGCTGATGTACTCGGACACACATTCTTGGATCGTTTCCTTGGCGTCATCAGATATTTTGGCGTGTGGGGGAAGGATCTTGCGCATGATCCTTATTACATTAGCAATGGGCATGAAACGGTCTTGTTCTCTCACGGTGCACTCATTGTCATCAGAGTTTGAGTGGCTGTTCGTATGGTTGGCTTCACCCATTCTCATGTTCATCTCCGCCACCTTCAGCCCTGGACTCAAACAAACATTCCCAACTTATTTCAAAGACATGAAAATTATCCATTTATAGCAAGAAAACGCTAATATTTGGTCAGTTCTTGGCAAGCATGTAATGTGTGACCCAGTCAGTTCAATTTTTTGGTTTAACTATATTTTATACAAGCCTACACCCACGGGCCATCTCACCGACGGACCATTTGTCTCCGCGTAGAAGGCTCTACGTATATTCGGGTTTTATATACACGCAGTTAAGCATGCAAGGAAAAGGCCGGCCGGTTAGAAGAACTTATAACTGCTTAAGCTGAAAAGTTTGAAATTTTGAACCCCACAAGCGTTGCTTTTCTTTTATTCATTTTGGCAGATAATGAATGCATGGGTGCCACTTGTTTTCGAGGGGCTCAGGTATTGGATGCCTTCCCAATTGTACACACGCTTACCGACAAGTCAGCCATTTTGCTTGCGTCTCCACTTTGAGTCCTCACAAGCAACCACAAAACCACTTAATGGAGAAACAAGTTTCTTGTACGCCCATTCAAGTAACTTACGAGAGGAAATGTGGGAAAAGAGAGCAGTGTGTCACAATGGGCATTAAAAATTTCAACAAAGCGTACGTTTCGAAACTGGAAAACAACCACTCGAAGAAAGGTACAAAAATCGACATTTTCAGGTCGGGATATCAGTACATCGGAACACAGCTTCAAAATAAGACAGTAAGAAACAACGAACACAAAAATCTGCATGCTAATATCCATGGTGGTAAATCAAGGACAAATATGTGTTTGTGGGTGTGTATCAATTATAAAGATACAATATACATTATAAACCAAATTAGTATCAATTGCATGCAAGAAATAATCCAAACACTAGACACTTAAGGTCCCTCATGAACCAGCAGGTAAGAGGAAACACTAATGAAAGGGGTAGATGATAGAATCATCTCTTGAAAAAAGAAACATATACATTACACAGATACAATATTGCACCTGCAGCTGCATGTTGTTAAAATGAACAAATTAACATAGATCCAATCCAAGCAATAATTTTCACCATTTCCTTTTTCAAGTTAAAATATGTGTTTGTGGGTGTGTATATATACACTTTACCAGAGGTATTGTCGGGGAGTTTACGGTAGCCATGGAAGCCTCCACGTTCCATCTGTCTCTCCTTTCTAGCTCTCCTGTAGCTGGATCCCCCTCTCGCTCGCACACACGCAGGCAACTTTTAAGAGTAAAATGCTGCGATCTTGTTAATTCGTAATTAAGAGGATACGAGGGAGAGCACTTGGCAAGTGTCAACATTTATAGTGCCTGAAAAGGTAAAAACCACGTGGCATGGCGATGCCAACGATGTAATGTAATTTTGCAGCCTCCAAAACCCGAACCCATACCCGAAAATAAGTCCCAGTTGACTCACCGCTGGCTGTCGCAAGGCCGAGCATGTAGCTGCATCGCCTTGCTTAATTATACTTTCTTAATTCATAATATATTGGGGTTTTTTTTCAACAATTCATAATGTTTGTGGTCTTAAATTTTTTTTTTGTGTGTGAATGATAAGAGGAAGGTAAAACTCTAACAGTAACACAATTAATATGATTTGAACTTAGGTTATACTTAGAGTGACAAATACTTTGACCATCAGGTAAATACATAGGATTCTGGTTCCACAACAAATTTAAGGCTAAATTTTGCTATTGTTTCCTATATTGAGGGACTTTTAGTAATTCTAATTTTTTAGTTGTTATATTTTTCAAAAATTAAAATTTTAGTTCTCATAAAAGTTAAATTTATTAAAATAAATTATGCTATTTTCAAAATTATAAGTATCAAATATATTACCATATACTTTTATAAATATTAATCACAAAAAAACAATTAATAAATTTAACATCTATCACTTATGTCATGAACAAAAATTTAAAATAAAAAAAATAGTGTTAACTTTGATCTGTTAAACTTTTAATATATATTTTATTAACAAGTTATTTAGTTATCAAACATTTTCAAAGCATTTCAAAAATTTGCAAGGCACTCAAAAACATGTTTGAAATGTGTTTTCAACTTACTCAAATATTTTTAATGTGTTAAAATAATTTGATGGTTAAATATAGATATTGGGTATAAGTTTTGATACATTGCAAGTAAGTAGCCAAATAGCTACACTAGAAGGAGATGTATGTATACATCCCTTAGATGTACCTACACATGGTTGTCAAATTAATCACTAATGGTTGCTTTTATGAGATGTATCGATACATTCTTGACATGCATGTATGATGTATTGATATATGAGTTGTAGGGTCTCCTTTTTAGTCTAAGATTATTGCTTCTAACAACAATAAATATCTACTAATTTGTTTCTTGGTATAAATACAAGTCAAAGACATCTCAAAACACAATAGAACAACATTCTAGCAAAAAGTTAAAATAAAACACTTCATTTATTCATTTTCTTCATTTCTCTTGTACATATATTTTTAGAACTTATTATAATATATTTTTGTATTCTCCTCTCCATTCTTTGACTGAGTTAAAACATATAAACACTCACCTTTGAGAAATTTTCATTGTTAGCACATTTCTCTTTGTAATTAAAGGGTATATTTAAGGTATTTGAAGTATAAAATCTTAAAGAGATTAGAGAAGTTTCTAGTCGAGCCCTTGAAAAAGATAGAGGCTATTAGTCAAGCTATAAAAACTAGGAGAATGTTCTCAGGCTTGACAAAAATACAGGGATTGTAAAGGTTATATATTTTCCTTGCAAGATAACAATTCAAGTTTATTTAATTAAGAAATATCTGGTTAAGGTATACCAATATAGTGGAAATAGACAATTGGGGTTGAACAATTAGAAGTTAGTTCAAGTTTTTCTTCCCTTTCCTTATCATTTTAGAAAAAAATTGTAAAGAATTTTTAAAATATCAATTTACTTCCCTCTTGGTATTTTCATGTCTAACATAGAAATTAAGAATGATTAAAATGGAAAATATCGACTAAACATACAACTTTACATATAGTATTATAGGACTAATATGTAATAGAATTTAACTAAATAGATTTAATTGTTAACATTTGAGTTAGGATTGAAATTTTAAAATTAAAAAGTATAAGACTAAAATTAAACAAGAAAAGTACATACACTAAAATTAACTAAATTAAAGTAACGACCAAATCCAAAACTTACACAATTAATAGCATATTTTGCCTAAACTTTTATACCCAAACTCGAATCCAACCCAACAAAACTTGATGCATCTTTTTTACTGTTCATATAATTATTATAAAATATATTTAAAAGTAGATTTATATTAATATATTCATATTTTGTAATTAGATTCAAATAAATTTTATCTTCTAAATTCGAATGAAAAAGAATTATCTTTTTTAAAAGCGACCCTTGTTGGGCCAGGCTTCCAAATCTATGGATAGGTCTGCTTAATCAAAGCGATGAAATTTGAAGTTTTTATTAAAAGTATATTCTTTTTATCTCCGAAATTGCACAAGACACATGGCCCTTTCAGAAAAGGCGACCATCAGTGGCTTGCGGTTGTGAGAGGGGGAGGGGCGGGGGGCCAAAAATCACGTCGGCTGCTGGGTAGATATGTTGCTGAACCAATCGTCGCAACTCTTTGCCAAAGGTGCATCAATCCGTGCAGCACCACGACTCTCTATATATAGATCAACAGCGTCTCTTTTCTTGCATATTCGAGGAAGTTAATTTTCCCTGGCTACATTGGCGAGAGGTAAGGCATATCAGTGAGAGTGAAGATGGAAGATTACGGATGCGGTATCAATTCGATAGCCATGATGCTGTTGGTAGTTGCTCTGCTGTTATTGGGTCCGCTCGGAATGCCACCGTTGCAGCCTCCACCCGCTTACATTTTCCTCATCTTCGCTTTCGTGTTGGTCTTCGTTTTCATCTACCTCTCTCATGCCTCCAAATGATGATCCATGGCGATTTCATTGCTTTCTAGTAGTATTATTCCCTTTTATTCAGTTGTATTTGATGATAATATGCTTTGGTTGGGATATTAACCACCAAAAATACACAGTTATTTGTTGTTTTCAGTCGTTTATTAATAAATTATATGAATTCGAGGGAAGAATGTTTGGGTTTATCTAATACGTAAATAAAACATGCAATGCATGCATACTTATATTGCTTTAAAATGGACACGACGCCTTTTACTAATATGATTCCTTTCATTCCCATTGGCTTATGTACGTTGCATGTGTTGTCCCTTCATGCTGTCTATTAACTACTGGGTTAATAATGTCCTGATCAACAATTTTAAAGTGATCTTCGTTCCATCCATCGATCATGTCTTAATTAGCCTCATTTTTCCTGCATAAGTCAAATCGTTTGCATTTTTTCTGCATACATAAAATTGTACTATATTTAATCTTACGGAAATCAATTTAAGTATAGTTCATATGGATACTTTTAACACTAATTTTTCAGAAGGATTAAAGTTATGAACTTAGATTCAAAACTTTCGCGACGACGCTATTATAGCTTTGGTTGCATGATGGATATGTGACTAATTAATCCACAGTTTTGCTTGAACATTTCATAGTCATCCCACCATTTGTCCTACTAAAATTCTGTTTGGGCTCCTTTTTTTCTCAAAAAAGAAAAAAATTAACAACATATACTTTTTCTCCTCAGCCTCTTTAAGGCATGCATGGGCAATTTCAGGGCATTGGCTCCCATGATTCCTTTCAATTATTTGAATGTGTTAGTTATTTGTTAAAAGTAAATGTAAAATTACAACGGTCACTTCTTAATTTTCCTGCAGTACCTCTCTCATGGCCATGGACATTTCACCTTCTTTCTCATCACCACCAAAACATTGCAATTGTACATTCTAAAGGGAAGAGGGGACAAACTGGCCCAAGTATGTGACCGTGCAAATTAAGTAGTAGCGATAGTGATGGATGGTGACTACTCCTTGTAGTCTCCAATGATATTTAATTGTGTTATAAATTCCAGGCATTTTTTGGTTTGCTATATAGAGTATCTGAAGTAATTAAGAGAATAGAAACTGCATATTCAGGAAAGCCAATTAATTCAAGATCACTTAAATTGTACGGATCATACATTGTCATCAACAGTAGTAAATAACAAGTACGTTGGAAAATTGCATATGGGTATCACAAAATGGTGGTCACGTACGTAGATGGATCCTACATGAGAGAGCAAGCATTCGGGTTCTCGTCGCTGAAAAATTGAGGAGGATATGCAAACTCGGAGTAGTACTTGGATGAGTAATATTCACTTCTTTTGATATCGTCCATCTTCTTATCATCATCTCCATCTCCTTTGCCTTGATCTTCTTCTTTCTTCTCTCCGTCATCTTGTTTCTTCTCTGCTTCTTTCTTCGCTTCTTCCTTGTTTTCCTCGTCCTTCACTATGGATACTTGCTTTCTGGTTCTTTTGTATACATAATCTACCAGGTTTGCGGGATCTACAACCCCTTTTACTATTACTTGATGATTTCTCACATCAGTATCCACCGTCTCTACTCCTGTTTGCATTTACATACAAGATGAGTAGAAAATTAAGGTCATCACTGATGATTAAGAAACATATAAATGCAGTTTCTAATTTCTTAATTATACCTGAATTGGGTTGCAAAAATTAACAGAAAAGAATAGTAGTAAATATATTACCTGGGATCTTTCGGATTCGCTTCCGCAAAACTTGAGCACACGCTTCACAGTGCATATGAACCTTCAATACTACTGTTATCGCCGCTGGAGGCTGGCAAAGTTACGGTTACGACCAGAAAATAATAATTAAGGACAACAAAAAAAAAAACCCTAAGGGTCAAGCCCCGTTAATTGTTCAATCCAAGAAACAAATGAAACTAAGATGATAAGTGATCACCATATACTTTGCATGCATGCTCAGAACTACCGATAATTACATATAATTAAAGACCATAATGAATAGGGATGAGCACCAAAATCCCGTAATATACAACTCTGAACTTAACAATGTTGGTTTGTAAATTCCAAGTAAAATTAACATCACTATCAACCAATGAGCGTACGTTAGGGCTTTACCCCCCATGGCTGCAACGTGCAGAAGTGCAGATGCAGTGGGGTCAAAAGACAAACTAAAGCACTAAACAGTGGCCTCCATCCTTGGAATATGTGCTTCGGGTATTGGGCTGTTTTGTTACTTTCAATGCTGCAAACAGCACACCACTCACTGGTTTCACGGTATAGGAAGTTCAAACCCCAAAGTCCAAAATGGATTCTAGCTAATTGCATTTCAATTTCTATGGCTCCAAAAACTAAAGTCTAAAAGAGAACGAGTCACTAAGGGACAGGACGCTGCGAGTGTTTATTATTAGTCGTTTTGCCACTGTAAATTTATCATTATGCTTGATTCTTTATACCGTTAACTATGAATGAAACCCATACACTACCTCTTCCTTTTTTTCTTCTTTGAGCTCTTTGTTTTCTTCCTTCTTCTCCTCTTGCGATGGTGGTTTAGGCAAAGGTGAAATTAATTCCACATTCCACTTTTCTTCCACTCTTCTTTCGTAGCCTTTCACAAACCGTGATGGGGTCTACTGTCTTTCCCTTCACCACTACTTTATTTGCCTTACTATCTGTGGCTACGTCCTCCACTCCTGTTATCAAACACTAGTATTACAAACATTAACATATATCAAAGAATCTTAATTAATGTTTCCGTGAAAGATGAAGGAGGTTCGTGTAAGCTAACGATGAAAGTAGTAACTTAATGAAGGGAAAATGAAATGAGGACCTTGAAATCCTTTGAGGGCTCTTGCAACCTTTCTGGCACAAGCTTCACAGTGCATGTCAACTTTGAGTACAATCTCTGCAGGCTCTTCTTCCTTGTTCGTTTCATCTTGATTGCCTTTGCTTTCTTCTCTCTTCTCCTGAACGGATTATAACGGAATAAATATATAAATTGTAAATATAATATACTTATACTATATATACTAAGCTAGGCCTAGTGGGTAGGAGGTCCAGAGAGATGCTTACCTCACCCAGCTCTTCGATGATGGAGCAGTAGTCTACTTGAGAACTTTGTATCTATCAGCAAAGAAAGAAGAGATTTAAGTAACGCAGAGATGTGATCTGAGGTGGAGTTGTTTAATTGATGCAGGGTAGACGTATTTAATTTAGCTGACTCATCATCACTCCTGTTGCGCGGAAGCGTGTGAAAGAGTAAAATTATTGTACTGAAAAATCACACTAAGTTCAATTCCCAGGAAAGAGAGGTGGATCACGAGGATCGCTTACATACCAGATCTTTCCTAGCCAGAATATCCCTCTATCGTAATTTAATAGCACAATAAATCACTACAATGACACTTGCAAAATATGCAGAACAAAAATAAAGAACACTAAAATTTTAACGAGGTTCAGCAAATTTTGCCTACGTCCTCGGGCACTACCAAATATATTTCACTCCAAAAATACAAGTGAAAGTTTACAAATAGGGAGAGAGAACAATTGCCTTAAGTAGAGAATGGCAAGTGTGGGATGAAGAAAGTAAGAAATGGTTAGGCCTATTTATAGTTGAGGTTCAAGGATCAACTTGCAATGTCCCTATACAATTAGGGACCAAAATTGCAATTATCCCATGCCAACTTTTAACCCAACTTGCCAACCAATTTTACTTTCTACTTTCGGTGCCCACCCTTTTTGACTTTTCAAACAATGGGTGGGTTCCAATAATCTCCACCTTGAAGATTTGATTAGGATAATCTTATCTTCACACAATTCTTTCTGCCTTTGACAACAATACTTGATAGTGCCTTCTTCAACTGTTAAACTTGCAGGATATTAATCAAGTTCAAACAATGTTCGAACTTGGTTGCTGTTACCACCTTGGTCATCATATCTGCGGGATTATTTGCAGTCTTGATCTTCTGAAGACAAATTTTCCCCTCTTCAATAATTTCCCGCACAAAATGGAATCGTACGTCGATATGTTTTGTACGTGCATGATAGACTTGATTCTTTGCTAAATGAATAGCACTTTGACTATCACAATACACGTTAATATGCTCCTGAACCAACCCCAAGGTTTTAGCCATACCTTGTAACCAAATAGCCTCCTTTACAGCCTCTGTTACAGCCATGTACTCGGCTTCTGTGGTTGACAATGCAACTGTAGACTGTAGTGTAGACTTCCAACTTATTGGTCCTCCAGCAAGTGTAAACACATAACCGGTGGTTGATCTTCGCTTGTCCAAATCACCGGCATAGTCAGAATCAACGTACCCAATAACACCTTTACCAAGTGTATTATCCTGCTTGAACAGTAATCCAACATCCACGGTCTTCTGAATATACCGTAGAATCCATTTCACAGCTTGCCAATGTCCTTTTCCAGGATTATGCATATACCTGCTCACTATACTAACTGCCTGTGAAATGTCGGGTCTTGTACACACCATTGCATACATCAAGCTACCCACTGCATTAGAATACGGAACTTGCAACATGTATTCTCGTTCTGTATTCGTCGAAGGAGATAGTTGTGCAGAAAGCTTGAAATGAGAAGCCAACGGGGTACTTACTGTAATAGCCCGATTTTAGGCTTAGTCGGAATAGTGGTTTCGGGACCACAAATCCGACGAAAAAAAAATGTAATGGCTTGAATTTTCAGAGGTGTCGGAACGGTGATTCGAGATCACTAAATTCGACAAATGGGTAGAAAATATTATTAATTTAGTAAGTATAAGTTAAATATGAAGTTAGGAAAATTTTGAAATAGTGAATAGTGCACTAGAAATAAATATTAAAATAATTAGAATCGAAATGAGGTATCAAGACCTCGGGGATTTTAAACTGAGCCATAAATATTTTTATAAATATTTATGGAGTGTTAAAAAGTTAGTATTAAAGTTTCGTTAAGAAATTTTAAAGTTCCGATAATTAATTGAACAAAAAGGACTAAATTGTAACAAATGCAAAATTTTGGGAAATGATTAAATAGCTTAAATGATAAAAGGAAGAGGGCTTAAAAGGCAAATAGACCCAAGGTCTATTTGGGCTGGACGGCAGAGGCATGAAATCAGCAAGAAAGTAAGGAGAATTAAGGGCAAAATTGGAAAATTGCAAATTTTGCTTAATAAAGTTAGGACCCAAGTGGAATTATCCAGATTTCTCTTCATTTTTCTGAATTCTCATCAGCTAAAACACCATGGAAGGGCTTCTTCAAGCTGGTTCTTCATATTTTTATTACAAGTAAGTTCAATTCTTGACTATTTCTTGAAATTTTTGTATTTTTATGACTTTTACAACTAGGCCCACTTGTTAAATCCATTAGTTTTTGATTTTATGAAAGAAGTTGAAAGTTGATATGAATATGTGCTGGAAGTATATGATGATTTAGCATGAAATTAGAGCTTTAAATTGTTCATATGCTGATTTTATTGAAAGAATTGAATAGAAAGTGAATGTTTGGGACCTAATAGTAAAAGAGTTTGAAGATAGAGTTATATGTGGAAATTCTGAATTTCAATAGTTGTGTAACAACTTATAATGTCTAGTAAAGTACTAATTGAGAAAATTAGATTAATTGAGGGGTTAATTGAGAAAGGACCGAATTGTATAAACTGTGAAATTTGGGGCAAAATGGAAATCAACATTTTGCACTAAAGCAGTTTTGGACAGCAGCAGTAGTGTAACTTTGAAAAATCACCAAAAATTATAGAGATTGAATTAGAGGATGAATAAAATATGAAACTAAAGCTTATTGAGTCTAGTTTCTTATAAAAGAAATGATGTGAGCAATGGAATTGTAAATCATGAGATATAATAGATTTTGTGAGACAAGGTCAGAATGAATTCGGGTTCCCCTGTTCTGACTTTGGAAAATCATTAAAAATTGTACAAAAATGATTATGAGTTATAGTTTATATGGTTAGAATCCTTAATGAGTCTATTTTTATAAGAAACAAGCTAAAACATCATCCGAATTCTGTACAATGAGATAATTAATTTTTAGTGAAGAGTGGTCGGAACTGTCAGACAGCGAAACAGGGGAAACTTTAAAGAATAAACTGTACTATTTGGCTGAACCAAAAATTATGAAAATTTTATGATATGAAGATATGTGAGTCTAGTTTCAGGGAAAATTAACGGATCTTAATTTGGAGCTCTGTAGCTCCAGATAAAAATAATTTAGTGACTCTGACTCGGATAAACAGCTTTGAATATACATGTTAGTGAATATTGAAATTATGGTTAATGTTGTTTAAGTGTGTTATACACATTAAGGATGTGGAATGGAGAGGAGGAGGAGGAAAATTGGGAAATATATGAATGATTCGTGTATAAATGGTCATATGTTTGATTATAACTCATAAACGATGAAATATGAATGATGCTTATTTTTGTGCATTATTGGTCATGGTTTAAGCTCATGTGTGAAAATAAAGTTTCATAGTATGTGTGTATGGTATATTCAATATATGATTTGGCATGAAATAATATCATGAATGGTTTATGAATTAACACATGTTGGTAAGCCTGATATATGAATAAATGATCAAATTGAGCGGAACGCCGGATTTGAGTACTTCTGATCAAGTGACAAAGTGATAAGTGGTAGCTTTAGCTACACTTATCTGATCAAGTGACAAGTGAAAAGTGATAAGTGATAGCTTCGGCTACACTTATCTGATCAAGTGACAAGTGAAAAGTGATAAGTGATAGCTTTAGCTACACTTATCTGATCAAGAGACAAAGTGATAAGTGGCTACACTTATCTGATCAAGAGACAAAGTGATAAGTGGTTACACTTATCTGATCAAGAAACAAAGTGATAAGTGATCATACGTAAGACCATAGTTATACTATGGCAAAGTGAAAGTGAAGTACTCAATTTTCCGTGACCGTTCCCTAATTTGATTAAGGATGGTAAGTGACAAATGGGCCCAAAAGAATTAAAGTAAATGGATAAGTGGTAGTGTATTTATATCAGGACGATGTTGTTATTCAAACTAAAGTGATATTTTCATTGCTAAATTGAGAATTTCATAAATGTGTTATTGAATGGTATAATCAATAAACATTGAGTTAAATGGTAAATACGTATTAGTTTTGAATTTGATGTCATTGAATTGTACGTGAATTAAATGGAAATTTCTAGTGATATGATTTAAATTATGAGCATGAGAAATTGCGAATTGAATGAAATGGAAATGAAGCATTAAATTGCATGAGTATGTATCGGGTCTCGCAGGCCCTAATTATTATGATTATAATATTTTGAGGATATATTGTGAAAAGTTATAGAAACATGTTAATTATTTTGAAAGTTTTAATTTTGATGAAATTTTATAACTCGGTTAAATACGTTTACAAGTGTATGTGTTTTGGTAATGCCTCGTACCCTATTCCGGTGTTGGATACGGGTAAGGGGTGTTACACTTACAGGTTTGGTCTGCTCGTTCATGCCAAACTGCTGTAGTACTTTCTTCAAATACTGCTTCTGAGACAAGCTAACTCTGCCATGAGCTCTATCTCTACATATTTCCATGCCAAGAATCTTCTTAGCTTCACCTAGATCTTTCATCTCAAACTCGAGATTGAGTTGAGTCTTCAATCTCTCAATCTCAACTTTGCTCTTAGATGCTATCAGCATATCATCAACATATAAGAGCAAGTATATGAAAGTTCCTTCTTGTAGCTTCTGAAAATATACGCAATGATCAAATTTACTTCTTGTGTACCTTTGCCCTTTCATGAACTGATCAAATCGCTTGTACCACTGCCTCGGAGATTGTTTCAATCCATAAAGCGACTTTGTCAGTTTGCAAACCCAATTTTCTTTATCAGCAACATTGAATCCATCAGGCTGAGTCATATAGATTTCCTCTTCCAAATCACCGTGTAAAAATGCTGTCTTCACATCAAGCTGAACTAGTTCAAGATCGTATTGCGCAACCAAGGCTAGCAAAATTCGAATAGACGAATGCTTCACAACTGGAGAAAACACTTCATTGTAGTCTATTCCTTCTTTCTGAGCGTAACCCTTTGCTACCAATCTAGCCTTGTATCGAATTTCATTTTTACCAGGAAATCCTTCCTTCTTTGCATATACCCATTTGCATCCAATTGCCTTCTTTCCCTTGGGCAGTCTCACCAACTCCCAAGTCCTATTTTTATGAAGAGACTGCATTTCTTCATTCATAGCTTGCTTCCACTTTACACCATCAGAGTTACTTATTGCTTCTGTGTAAGTGGAAGGAACATCATCATCTGCAATTGGAAGTGCATAGGCCACCATATCGTCAAAGCGAGCAGGCTTACGAATCTCTCTTCTTGGCCTCCTATATGCAATTGAATCTTGTTGCTGTAGAAGTTCTTGGGTCGAAACTTCTTCATCATTTGTTCTTTCAATATTAGCTGGATCATCATTAACCTTTTCAAACTCCACCTGCTGCAAAGTACTACTGGTTTTGTCATTCTTTTGTGAATCCTCGTTCTTCATCATGGTTGATTCATCAAAAGTTACATCTCTACTGAAAACAATCTTCCTTGTATCAGGACACCAGAGACGGTATCCTTTTACACCACCAGTTATACCCATGAATAATGCTTTCTTTGCTCTTGGGTCTAACTTAGATTCTTTTACATGATAATATGCAGTGGAACCAAAAACATGTAAAGAATCATAATCAGTAGCAGGTTTACCAGTCCACATCTCCATAGGAGTTTTTCTATTTATTGCAGCTGATGGCAATCGGTTAATTAGATGGCACGCATATGTAACTGCCTCAGCCCAAAATTCCTTGCCCAATCCAGCATTGGACAACATACATCGAACTTTCTCCAGTATAGTCCGATTCATGCGTTCTGCCACCCCATTCTGCTGTGGTGTATCTCGAACAGTGAAGTGTCGCACAATGCCCTCATCTTGACATACTTGTAGAAATGGATCATTTTTGTACTCAGTACCATTATCTGATCGAAGTCGTTTGACCTTTCGACCTGTCTGAGTCTCCACCATCTTCTTCCACTTCAGAAATGCATCCAAAACTTCATTTTTTCTTTTCATTAGATACACCCATACTTTTCTTGAATAATCATCAAGAAAAGTGACAAAATAGTGCATACCTCCCAAAGAAGCCATTTTGGTAGGTCCCCACACATCACTGTGAACATAGTCCAGAATTCCTTTCGTATTGTGAATTGCTGAACCAAATTTTACCCTCGTCTGCTTGCCCAGAACACAATGTTCACAGAATTCCAATTTGCAAGAATTCGCACCTTTCAACAAGCCTTGCTTCGCCAAAGTCTGCAAAGCTTTTTCACCAGCATGTCCCAATCGCCTATGCCATAACCTGGTAGCCTCTGAATCTGCATCTTTCGCAGAAGCTGTTGATGTTGATCCAATAACTGTACTTCCATTTAAATAGTACAAGTTATTTCTTCTAGTGCCTTTCATCACCGTCAATACCCCAGCTACTACCTTTAGTAATCCATCTCTCAAAGTGATTGTGAGCCCTTTAGATTCTAGGGCCCCTAATGAGATGAGATTTTTCTTCAAGCTGGGTACATAGCGAACATCTGTCAGAACTTGGATTGAGCCGTCATGGTTCTTCAATTTGATTGTACCTACACCCATTGTCTTACAGGCACTATCATTGCCCATAAAAACAACTCCACTTTCTAGTTCTTCAAGACTAGAAAACCAGTCCTTATTAGGACACATATGGTAAGTACATCCCGAATCCAATATCCACTCATCCGTTTGACATGCCATTGCCATGCCAACCAAGCTAAAGTCTGACTCCTCATCATGCTTCGCTACACATGCATTAGAAATAGACTTGCCCTTTTGTAACTTAGGACAATTCTTTTTCCAATGCCCTTTCTCACGACAAAAGGCACATTCATCTTTGGTGGGTCTCCCTTTGGACTTACCCCTTCTACCAGGTTTGCTGCTGTGTGAACGACCTCTTACTGTTAAGACTTCTGCAGTTGTATCTCTGTGATCTCTTTTATCTTTCTTTCGAGTCTCAGATCTATACAACGCACTACAGACTGCATCAAATGTGATTGAATCTTTCCCATGAAGCAATGTGGTGGTAAGATGATCATATTCATCAGGAAGGGAATTCAACAACAATAATGCCTTGTCTTCATCTTCAAATTTCTCATCCAAATTTAGCAAGTCTGCTAAAATTTTATTGAATGAGTTCACATGGTCATTCATCGACATACCGGGTGCATACGTGAACCGAAAAAGTTTCTTTTTCATATAAAGCCTATTTTCAAGACTTTTTGTTAGAAACTTTTCTTCCAATGTATCCCACAGCTTCTTCGCTGATGTCTCCCTCATGACGGAGTACTTCTGCTCTTTGGCCAAACATAGGCGGATTGTACCACACGCCTGTCTATTGATCTTGGCCCACTCCTTGTCATCCATCTTGTCAGGTTTTTCTTGAAGGGCTATATCCAGCTCTTGCTGACATAAGACATCCAGGATCTCACACTGCCAAATACCAAAATTATTGGTACCGTCAAATTTCTCTACTTCAAATTTTGCATTTGTCACAGTAGTCCTTGCTGATGACGATGCTGCTGCCATTTTTCTCCTCAATCCCAACTACTGTATACGTGAACAGTACCGTATACGCGAATAGTGCCGTATACGTGAATAGTACCGTATATGTGAATAGTGTCGTATACGTGAATAGTACCGTAAACGGTCGTATTCCCCAAGTACGAACCTGGCTCTGGTACCAATTGTTGCGCGGAAGCGTGTGAAAGAGTAAAATTATTGTACTGAAAAATCACACTAAGTTCAATTCCCAGGAAAGAGAGGTGGATCACGAGGATCGCTTACATACCAGATCTTTCCTAGCCAGAATATCCCTCTATCGTAATTTAATAGCACAATAAATCACTACAATGACACTTGCAAAATATGCAGAACAAAAATAAAGAACACTAGAATTTTAACGAGGTTCAGCAAATTTTGCCTACGTCCTCGGGCACTACCAAATATATTTCACTCCAAAAATACAAGTGAAAGTTTACAAATAGGGAGAGAGAACAATTGCCTTAAGTAGAGAATGGCAAGTGTGGGATGAAGAAAGTAAGAAATGGTTAGGCCTATTTATAGTTGAGGTTCAAGGATCAGCTTGCAATGTCCCTATACAATTAGGGACCAAAATTGCAATTATCCCATGCCAACTTTTAACCCAACTTGCCAACCAATTTTACTTTCTACTTTCGGTGCCCACCCTTTTTTACTTTTCAAACAATGGGTGGGTTCCAATAACTCCATTAATTTCCCTCCTCTTCCTATTAATTGCTTGCAGTGAAGTTGCTGGACCTGTACTCCGTACCTTCGGCTTTGATTCGTAATGTATGTTGGATATTATTTGATAATAAAAGCATACGTGTGGGTCATATCAATTATCAAATCATTGTCATGTTTGCATCTGATTTTTATTTTTATTTTTATTTTTATTTTTTTAGAATTCTACTTCGAAAACAAAAAACAAAAAAATTGACAACAATTTTGATTTTAAGATTTTTAAGTCTCATAAGTTTATTTTAACATATTATGATTGATTAGTTTAATTTACTAAAGTGATTGATTATAATTATTCGAAAAAAAAATATTAATTATAATTATAGAGATTATAATATCTAATTTATAATTCATATTTAGGATTAATAATTTTCTCTCAATAATATCATTTTTAAAATTTAAATTTAAATTCTTCTCTTAAAAATATAATAAGAATTACCATTGCTTGTAATAAAATCTTTAATCAACTCTTTTTTTTTATCTTTACCATTATCACTGATATTTATTTGTCATGAATTGAGTTAATTCAATTCGGATCAATCCATCACATGATGTAACCAAAACTATTATTAAAGTTTGATTCCAAGATTGATACATAGAGAGAGATGTAAGGAATGTAAAAAGCATCATTCATATGCTTATAACAGTCCAAGAACATGTTGATAAGCTTTTCTTTTCATGGATTTCAGACAACACAAGCAGGACCGCGCACCCACGAAACGACTTTTTCTTAAAAGGAAAATACAAATAATTGTGCTTTTGGTTCGGAAATCCAACGGCTGTGAATGTAGCAGTAGTGGTCAATCCTTTATTTAATCAACCAGAAATAGAAAACGTGAAAATGTAAAACCACTCATTGAGTGGCATTTATGTTGATAAGAGCTAGCGTTGTCTATCGTCCTCTAATTTTCATTCATAAAAATAAAATGGAAAAATAGGCTTCGTATTTGCAATGATATCAATAAATTATTGAATTATCTATAATATTATAATGTTTTTAAGTAAATTATTAGTTTTTTTAATAAAATTACTGAGTTTATTTTAAAAGAATCTCTTACAACATTATTGTTTTTATTTTTACACAATTTTGTTGAGTTAACGAAAAATTGATTTTAAAAAGCAAATTGACTTAATGCTTGCTTCCCTTCACCCTCGTTAAAAGAATATTAGTTAAATTCTACTATTAGTCTATATACTTTATAAAAATTATATATTTAATTTATGTATTTTTATTTGATAGTATTTTTTAAAATTTTTAAATTCCAGTCTTCACCAAATAATAATTGTTAAGTTCATTAAGTAAAGTTCTATTATTTCTAAAATTTAACGTGCCAAACATTTTATCGTATGTATAATGTCATGGTAACTTATTATTTCTAAATATTAGTCTCTAAAAATTCCAGTTAATCGATTAACAATGGATATTTATGTCAAAGACTTAAATTTTAAATGTAAGAAAGTATAGGGATTTAAAAAGATCCAATTGAAAAAAATAGATTAAAACTACAACTGTATGCATAGTATATAACTAGTAATTATATTCAACCAAACATATTTAATTACTACTATTTGAGTCTAGTTTAAATTTTTAAATTTTAAAAAATACAAAGACTAAAATTGATAAATTCAAAAAATACAAAAAATTAAATTAAATTAAATTAAAATATAAAAACTACATTCATAAATTTTACAAAATATAAGGACTAATGGCAAGATTTAACCAAAAAATTCCATTATTATTAATAATTTACTAGCACTAGTAATCCATGATTAAAACATGCACGCTAAGCGCTGAACCTACTTTTTATAAAATAAAATTTCAAACGCTTACACAAACATATACACGTACTCCTTCAATTTTATAAAAAAAAATTATTTTTATTTTTTAATCTTTAAATTTGTATATTTTATTAAATCACTACAAAATAAATAAAAAATTTAATATTTTTTTTTGAACTTTGTTGACGTTGCATACATGTAGATTGTCACATGAATGATACGTGAACATTTGATTAATTTTTAAAAATTTTAAAAATTTAAAAAAACTATAAAACTATTTTTAAAGATTAAAAATCATTAAAATTATTAAAAATCAAGTAGTTTAATCCCTGTCTTCAGTTAAAGTAATGAAATATTATGTATTTGTATTTTAAATGATTTCAATAAAAGTCGGAAGCTGATAAATGGAAGACATGTGCAACGAAAAGAAATCGAAGAGATTACGATAAACAGAGTATGACCAGATTGTTTTCAGCTTCTCTATCAAAAAAGTTAAAAGATGTTGATAGTCATTTTTCGTTTTCGACAAGGTTTTTAAGGGATCCAGAATATTTAGATTATTCGACAATTTTACAAACGATAAAAAATTGACTCTAATTAACACTCTTAATTGTGCACTACATTATCCAACTGCAACCCAATTAAACCATGCCAATTTTTTCTTTAATAAAATAAAATTATCATCTCTGATCGAGTTATATTTAACAATCATATTAAGAGATGATCTTCATCTTTCTCGTAATTCAAACATGAGATGAAGTGCTGGTTTCATGCTAGAGTGAAATTTAACTAGACTTAATAAAATGATAACCAAAGGAAATTACAAAAGAAATTTTTTAACTAAAACGGGAAATAAGGAATAAAGGTGGAGACGTTTGAAATTCCCAGTAATGGGACTTATATTTATATAGAGAGTTGGTGCTTAAAAGAAAGATAAACAATGAAGCACCAAATTTAGTAGAATCCATATCCAAAATTCATTGAAAAATGTAAAGGGCTCGGAAACAGAACATGTTTTTCTCTTGGTGAGATGATGATGATAGCATGGCCATGGTTAACTAGGTAAGGGAGATTGAAACCGTGACTTGTTCCATGTTTGAGTATTTATTGTCCCTTATCTCAGGGCCAAAAGAACAATGAAAGAAGACCAGCTGGTTGTTAGTTTCCAGAATCGAATAGCAAACAGGAAGAGACATTAATGAATTTGAAAATGTTGATGCTGGTTGTGGGTCAGGTGATGAACACATCATGTTGAGATGCAAAACCAGCTAAAGGACTCGTAGCTAAAAAAAGATAATAATAAAGAATTAATTTCATTCACATACATGTGTTGCTGCATAAAATAAAATAAAAAATTGTAAGAAGCAAGCGGATCTTGCCTCCTTGCAGAACCATATCAACAAGACAGCAATAACAACAAGAAGACGAGACAAAAGCAAATGATTCATTAATACAAGGCATTGAATGTAGTACCACCGTGCGCATTATTATATAATATTTGTATATATGGATTTTATGGCATTGAAAACTAGTAGTGTTTGTTGCTACCGAAGGGTGATGAGTTGTGATTGTGGAGAGGAGACACAGCAGAAACATTTTGGCGATAGTTGTGGGGATCGAGATCGAGTTAGTTCATGTTGCTTGCTTCCAATTGATATTTAAAATGATCGAGATTCCTCATGTCTGCCCTCAACCTGTAATATATATGTTGAGCAGATGGTAAGGGGACTACAGCAAATAGCTAAGCAGAGTTGAAACACAAATCGCTTTTGCAAAACAATAAAATGGCAGCCTCTTACCATGCTCGATCAAACAGCTTGCCCTCAAGGCAACACCCCATCGTTTCACAAATCGACGACAACTTGAACCGATTGAGGGCATCTCAATCAGCCTCTACATCATCATCAATAGGCCACGATCTAAATGGTCTTCAGGATTTGCATGAATATGTTGATGTATTGCTTCAATTTCCCCTCACTCAACAAGCTCTAGTCCAAGAGAAGCAAAGGGAAATGGTTGAAGAGCTTTTGGATGGATCTCTCATGCTCTTGGATGTATGTACCACTGCTAGGGATGCCTTGTTGCAGACAAAAGAATGCACACAAGAGCTTCAATCAATTTTGCGCAGAAGACGTGGAGCCGAAGGGCTTGCTAATGAGTTTAGGAAATACTTAACATCTAGGAAAGCCATGAAAAAGGCAATCTGCAAGGCCTTAAAGAACTTGAAGCATATACAGAACAAACTCGGTACTCCTGGCGAGAATGGAGCTGTGATTAGCATCTTAAGAGACGTAGAAGCAGTTACCATCAGCGTGCTAGAGTCCGTATTGTCCTTTATTTCAGGGGCAGGGGCAGAATCAAAATCGAGCCGTTGGTCGCTGGTTTCGAAGCTAATGCACCAGAAGAAAGTAATGTGCGAGGAAGAACAGAAAGCAAATGAAATTTTGAGTGCTGAAGCTGCAGTGCGTTCCTGCATCAAATCCGAAAACATGAAGCATGTCGAGAACGTGCAAAAGGAGCTTCAAAGCTCAGAGTTGAGCATCCAAGATCTTGAAGAAGGCCTTGAAACCCTTTCCAGGCGTATGATCAAAACTAGAGTTACTGTTCTTAATATCATCAGCTGTTAAATATTGGCATCGCAGTTGTACATATACTGTAATTTTAGAGGTTATACAATAGAAAAGAAATACAAAGATTAGGCAATCTTCTTTCTCAAAATTCTAACTCTTGTGAAATCATTTAGTTATATTTCCAAAATGGTTGCAGAAATCAAGCATATTCAACAATGAACAAGAAAAAATTTGAAAAATACTTTTATCCAGCACATGCTAATATCCAAAATTTACACCCGAATCCGAGTAACTTAGACCTACCTTTAATTTTACCAAGTTGAATTATAGAGCCTCATCATCACAATTGGTATCTTGGAATATCTCATGAAACATTTCTATGGATATGTGAGTTGCCAGGATTCCTCTTGTCCCACTGAAGACAATGGAAGACTCGCTAAAAATTAAAAACTCGATGCCCATCAGTTTATCACATGGAAGATGGCAATGAAAAGATGCTAATTTGATATTATGTTAATCATAAAATTTTCTTATGTTAGGGGAAAAGGAAGCAAGGATCAGAAGTGGATCGTGTTCAACTTCAAACCCTTCTTTACTTGGTTATCAAATTGCATGAAAAATAATGGTAAGTGCTAACACACACGTGGAAATAATGAATTGGTTGTCTGTTTTTCCTTAATAAATTTGAAAAATGTCACCAACTCCCGTGCATTGGCAACTAGGATGGTTTCAACGTGTGCAAAGAAATGGCAAGGATATATATATATATATAAATTGAAGTGCTTGGATAGTGAGCTGGAGAGATGGTAGAGGGGAGACATTGCGACACCCTTTGATCGAGATCTTAATCATGTCAACATTAGCAGATAGAAGAAGCATTTGAGATTCCCTTTGTCTCCATGGATTGATATGCATATACATATATATAACTTGGGAGCAGATGCCTAGTATTTCAGTGAAAATTGCAAGAAACATTGATTCAACAAATAGGCTTCTTTTCTCAGAAGAAAAACAATGGTAGCCACTCGATCCAACAGTTTCCCCCGCTCATCTAGACAACACCCATTAGCAACAGAAGTTAATGAGCATTTGAATAGATTGAGGGCTTCTAAAGAGGCATCTACTTCATCATCATCATCAATAAGCCATAAACTAAATGGCTTTCAAGATTTGTATGATTGTGTTGTTAAGTTTCTTCAGCTGCCTCTGTCCCACCATGATTTAGCCCATGAATGTGCTGACGAGTTGTTGGATGGTTCTCTTAGACTCCTCGACCTTTGCAGCACTGCTAAAGATATTGTGCTGCAAACAAAAGAAAGCGCAAATGAACTTCAATCGGCTTTGCGTCGAAGGAAAATCGGTGAATCCGAGATTGTAAGTGAAGCAAGGAAATACATAAGCTCCAGGAAAGTTGCCAAAAAGACTATCCACAAGGCATTGGGAAACTTGAAGGTCATACAAAGGAAAAACACAGTCTCACCTTCTGAAACTGTTAGTATGCTGAAGGAGATTGAAGCTGTGACATGTTCTATGTTTGAGGATTTGTTATCTCTCATCTCCGGACCAAAGCCTGGAAGTTGGTTATCAGTTTCGAAACTATTGCATCAAAGAAGAATAGCGTGCGAAGATGCTGCAAGAAACGTGAATGAATTCGAAAAGGTTGATGTTGCTTTGAAATCCTTCGGAATAACCAAATCTGAGATCATAAATCTTGAGATTCAAAACCAGCTAAAAGACTTGGAGCTATTTATTCAAGATCTTGAAGATGGACTTGAATGCCTCTTCAGGTGTATGATCAAAGCAAGAGTTTCGCTTCTTAACATCCTTACCCTGTAAAAAGGCAAACCCAATTTTGGATTACATCATGTATAGAAATCAAATATACATACATATAAATGAAGTACTCTTTTCCATTTCCATACGATAAAAGCTCCCCGTTTTGGTCATACTATTACCATCATTGCCTGTTATTTTTCCTCTTTCAGTAGCATTTGTTTTAACCTTCTTTTCTTCCTGAGAAAACAAAAAAGTTACATAAAACAGTAACAAGATAGTAATGAAACAAAGTTAACCTTGGGTTTTTGTATTTTACTTTCTTCTTAAATATGATGCAATTAATTTATCAAGTTTGAGGCTGTTAAGATTCCTTTTGTCTCTAAATTAAACAACAATCAATTCATTCACACAGATGCATGCACTTTAAATCTACCGCACGTTTCAGTTGATAAAAAATGGTGAGGCCAGCTTATTGCCAAATATCAACCATTAAACTCCACCCTTTTCTTTTTCTATTTGTTGGCAATATGTGTAAAAATTATTAAGTTTATATGCAGATATTGCCTCCCTCCCCCACAACAAGATAATCATATGCTAAAACTTCACCCATTTTTCTATTTATTGGCAACATGTGCAACATCCACATATTGCATGCAAATCCCTTGTTTCCAAAGGTTGAATTGCAATACGAGCAACCAAAAAAAATGACTCTCCAAACATAAGTGAGTTTATGTAAATATAATTTAACATTTTTCGTAAAGAAAATAGTATTAACAAATAGTTCACAACACCTTATATATCCGAGCAGAATCGTGTAGCAAAACACAAGAACTGCATTGTTGTCGAAATGTGTAGAAGCATGGTGAAGCAGTTATCACAACAATCTTCTTTAATTTAACATTGAACGGAATATGCAATTGAAATTATGCTTCACTTGGTCTTCTAGCCTATAGAGACTAGATCTCTTAAAAAATGATAAGTTCAAAAATGTTAGCTCTTAACTAAGGAAAAATAAATGTGAGCCTATTACTAAGTCAGGGTATGCACAAACTATTAGAAGTTGATTCATTTAATGAATGTATGTATGTCGATTAAGCAAAACCCAAATCATAAACAAGATTTGTGAAATATTTAGAGAGTACCACGAATTATTTTTCATTATATTAGAAGATACAATTATATATGTTAATTCGATTTGAAATTTAGATGAGATAAAATCCACCACATGTTATATACTCACTCTTGGTGGTGGTGCAATATTGTGGAGATCAACCAATCTATTATAGCAAAATCTATCATGAACTCAGAGTTTATTCTGTCTAACACATGCCGTGATAAATGGAGTTATAATCTTTGGATTATATAGTCCAAAGTGAATTTGGCCAATTCTTTGACTAAAACCACTAGGGAAGAAACTAGTGACTGAAACATAGAGGGGAATGTAACTTTGGTTGAAGGATAAGCAAGGGCAAAACCCGAAAATTTTTTAGGGGGTCCGAAATTAAATTATAATTTTTATGATAGAAAAAATTGTAATTTACCATTTTAATAGACTATATATTTATAATTTTTAAAGTATTAAATTAAATTTTTATATATTTAGGGAGGCAAAGTGCAATTTTACTTTTACTATTTTAAAATTTTAAAAAATTTAGAGGGACATATGAAAATATTTTCATTGTAGGGGGGTCGGGGCCCCTGCCTGCACCCATTATTTTGCCATTGAGGATAAGATTAGCAATGATGGAAACCCAATCTATTTGATTGGAGATCCCATGAATTAGGTTCGTATAAGTAATAACAAAGTCATTGGTTGATCTGTAAAGCACTGTAAGATTATGTTCCTCCTATCGTGTAAATAGTGTTAAAACTACATGGCTAGTAAAGATGAGTAAAAACTCTTAATCAAATTCATATCCCTTATAAATAGTGTACTAATATACAGAATACACTTGATGGATTGACATATATGAATGTGAAGTGAGACCACTTCTATAAGATATTTGACAAAATCTTTAAAGCACTTTTGAAAACTAAGCACATGCATAGCCTATTAGTGCACAACTATGTTGAACAACAATAATATAAGTATAACGTGATTGATTATAAAGATTAAATATGTTCTAAAAAGCCTATCACACACAAATTAAAAAAAATTGAGTGATGCTGCCTGACGCACCAACAACAAAACTAAAAAATATTTCTTTTTGTTTTATTCTCCCACCGTGTATACCTGTATTTTGACGAGTATGTTCATAAAAACATATCAGTGTCGCTCGACATTGTAGTGACACCAAAGATACATATATAATTTAAAAGCTTAATGATTGTCAAATGATTGACCGAAAATTGGGGCGGTGCTGCTATCGTGTAATTAAAATTTTTCAACCTATTTTTGTAATTAATTAAAATTTTAATATTACTTTTATAAAAGTTCATCTAAATAATAAATTTAAGAGTTAAAAAAATACATTTTGTACAAAAAAAGCATTTAAGCTTTTAGAAAAAAAATTATATTATAGAATTCTTAATGACGTCCCAAAAAAATCAATTAAATCCTTTCGTTAATGAAAATCGTGACAGAAATTATAATTTAGTGCAAAAATATTTAAAAAAAGTTTATAATTTATAAAATTGTTAATAATTATTTAAATATGTAAATATATATATATGCTTTTACCAATAAATTATAATTTCTTCTATAAATCTATAAAATATTAGTTATTATATAAACCTTACGAAGAAATTATAACACTATTAATTATAAAAATTAAATATGTTCTAAAAAGCCTATCACACATGTTTGCATCTAGAAATCATAAATTTAGAACACATATGTTTAATTAAAAATCATATACAATAAATAATGAAATGTATGGTTTGAAATTGATCAATAATAATATATGGAATATGCACATTATTAAAATGAAAAAAATGGATTAAATTGTTTATCATTTTGTTGTCATTAATCATAAGTCGATGCCGAGTTAAATTGCAATACCAACTCAATCAAATACATTATTTTTTTAACATTAATATCATTATAAGTTCTTATCATATTTGTTCTTTTTGATATAATACCTAGAACTATCAATAGTCTTTCCCCAACTTTTAAATAGGAGGATAATGAGCTTTAGCGTAATCGGACCCATGTCTTCTTGCATTGCCAATAATGTCGATGCAAATCAAGCTAAGACTCAATCGGATGAAGGTAATAAAATGTATATAATAAAATTAAAATGTATAAAAATATAAAATAAAAACTTAAGTTAAATAATAAATTAAAGGTTTTGTTAATGTAATTGACATGTTTTAATAATTTTTAAGTATAAAGAATAAAATAGCCTTAAATAATATTATTTATTTTAATTACAAAAAAATAATAACCTAATTGAAGATGAGACCAACTCAACCAAAATCTTTAAGTAATAGTATGAATATATATTAGTAATTTTCTGGAATTTTAGTTGAATATTATAAATGTTGTTCATTATGCCATCGTCTGCTTCAGGACCTTGTAATATTAAACCAGTCCAAGCCAAGGAAGGCATTGACAGGCTTTTTTTTTTTTGGGAACATTTTAATTGCTTTGTTGTAAACTTATAAATTATAATTTTTTATAATTTATTAATAAAATTTTATTTTTTAGTTTTTTTAAATATTTAATTTTTATAATATTTTCATTTTTTTTATTTTTAATAATGTTTATAATTTTTTGAAAATTTATAGTTTTGTACTCATCTTGAATGAATTCACGCACCTAATTTTTAAAAATTCTCGTTTGCTATACCAACATGCCATGTTAGCGTCATTTACATTCTAACCAATCAGCTGACAGTTTCCGTTAACAGAAAGGCCTAATTGATTTTTTGGAGTCATTAAAGACTCAATAGCATGAATATTTTCCTTAAGATTTAATTGCTTTTTTAGTTTTCTATAAGAGTTTTTTTTTTTACTTTTAAGCCTAAATAATATTATAATAGGTTTGTCGATTGAGTCTTAACTCGACCGGCGTCGGCGTCGGCATCGTTGTCAATGTAGGAGGATGCAGATTCGAGTATGCTGAAACATATTATTCTCCTATATATGAGTTAGGAGGGACAATGAGTAATTCTAAACATTGTGTCAAAATGAGTCTTTATGATCAAAATCTATAATGAAATTGCTTAAAATAAATATTATAAAAGTTTATTATTGTTTTATTATGACCCGATTGAATTGATCAAACCAAAAATAAGTAGTTTAACCATTGATCTAATTCTAAAAATATTATTTTTAACTAGTAACACTTATATAACGAAAATAAAAATAGTTTGAGCTTAAACCAATCGAAATTATTTTTATCCGACTCCACATTCATTAAATTATATTTAAACTATTTTTAATTAATTTAATTCACTTTTTTATTTTTAATGAAAAATTTATCATTCTTCCCTCGCTCTTTTTTTTTCCTACAATAATTTATTGTGGAATTACGGAAAAGGTTGTTAAAATTTAAAAATATGTTAACGATGAAATATCCTTAAAAACAATCTCAAATT
This sequence comes from Gossypium hirsutum, assembly GCF_007990345.1. Lineage (NCBI taxonomy): Eukaryota > Viridiplantae > Streptophyta > Magnoliopsida > Malvales > Malvaceae > Gossypium > Gossypium hirsutum. The sequence goes on along the minus strand of NC_053428.1, from coordinate 17,397,937 downwards.
AATCTACTCATATAGTTGGTTTTTTAAAAGTAGATGAATATTTGGCTAACAACTTTGAGAAGGTTGGACTCGTACATTAATGCATTGCTTGAGAGCGGGGGATAGTCATTGAATATTGAAATCATATTAAGTTTCCTGGATCCCTCAACGTTAACAGTGACTCAGGTGTGATGTTGCATGGATGACGTCAGCCACGTGGAGAACATGGAAATAGGCTTATTTGTGCCACGTGGCACTAGGACACACGTGTACTGTTGGACGATTACATCTATAATATAATTAATTAATTTAATTTAAAATAATTATTTGAATTTACCTTCTTTCTATCATATTATTAAACTCTAAATATAAATATAATTATAATTTAAAATAATTAGTTAATATTTAAATAATTGAGGTGATAATAACTAATGTAGTTTAAATAATAAAAAAACAAAACTTTATCAAGTTACTTTTTCGGGTAAATTAGTTAAAAAGGTTATTTTTAAAAATTAATTAAGAAATTAAGTCGTTCTTTTTAAGTCAATTTTGGTGATAGAAATAAAAATGTGTTTTGTTAGATGGACTTTCATTTGAGTTGGCAATCAGGGGTTGAAAGCATGCTTTGCAGGACATTGAAAATTTGTAAGATGAGTTGAAAATTAATTATAAAATTTTGAGAGGTTAAAATATAATTTTATAATTTTATTTTTTAAGAGATTAAAATTAATTTTTTCTATTTTTCGAAGACTAAAGTATAATTTTACAGTTTTTTATATAAATAATATAAAAAATTAATTACAAAAAATGTATGTGAATCAGATTAATTACGAAAATTTGATATAGTGTTCTAAGGGTACTGTCTGACATATTAGCATCATCAAATTGAAATGTGATGAATTAAAATATTCAGGGACCAAATATGAAAATTTCTTATTTAGATTGGCTGTTAAACTTTAAGCGTGCTAAAATTTCCTATTTTTGTATTTATAATTTCGCAATTTTTTTTATTTTTTTTTGGACTTTAAATACGCCCCTGACATGGAGAGTAAATATTGTACTAACGTGCAAGTTATAAAACCTTACCCACTTGCCTTAATTTTATATGGCTCTTGGTTTCTTACTTCTACCGCGGATTTAGTTCGGTATATCAAACTGTTCTCACTTCAAAATTAATTTAATCTTCATTTCACCACTCTCGCTTTGCTACTTATCTTCTCAGTTCAGATCTGTGAATTTCAGCTCCACCATAACAGCTAGAGATGGCCGACAAGCACAAGGTTCCATTTCCCTCTATACTTCCATTCTTTCAGTGTTAATTACCAGCAAACACCCGTTTCTTTTTCTTGTTAGGGCTTCTATTCATTCGTAAAAATTTATTCCTATTTTCGATTTTGTGGCTCCTTTTCTTTTTCCTTTGCCCTTAAATATATAACTCATCAAGTCATGCCCATTCTTCCGTGCCAGAACCCGAATACCTTATTTCCCTTTTCTCTTGTCAAATCAATCAGCAAAAAAATGCTTAATTTGTGATATAGAACTAGGCGGAATTTGAAAACAAAAGTTTATTTTAAAAAATATTTAGGGTTTTGTGTATTTTTTTTAGATATAAAACATGCTTTCTGATTTTTTAATATATGAACCTTTTTTTTTGTTAGATGATTAATGTTAGTAGTTTTATGTTTAAGTCTCGGCTTTAATTTCCTTTTTACTCACATTTGTTAATATTTATTTTTAATATTTTTAATTAATAAATATATTATTTTAAAGTTTTTTATTTTTAATTCGTCTTTTTAATTAATAATTTTATTTTTATTTTTTTAAAACATTAACTAATTTATTAATTAAAAAGATGAATTAAAAATAAAAAATTTTAAAATAATATATTTATTAATTAAAAACATTAACTAAAAATAAAAATAAAAAGCTTGAAACAATATGAAATAAAAAATACAAACATGCTTAAAAAAAAGACTAAAAAATAAAATCATTTTTATTTAACCATTTAACCAAGAAAGCTAACATTTTAAAAATAGTAATTAAAAATAAAAGTAAAACTTGAAACAATATAAAATAAAAAATTATATGGGTAAGTGAGGAGTCGAATCCGAAAGTCGAAGATAAAGCCACTAATATTTAAGAGAAGGGATTGTATTGAACTGTAATTCCACGTCATTCATTGACTGATTTTTTTCGTATTGATTTCTAGTATTTTTAGTTGAATTTGAATTTTTTCAAAGAAAAAGTTGAAAATCAGAAGGAAAATATTTGATTTGTTATTCTCCCGTTGAGAAGAGATAAGGATGAGGTGAAATCACAATTTCATACAATTACTTCTCAACATTTAAATATTTGACAAAAAAAAGTTGATGTATCGAAAGAATAAATTGGAGAAAAGTAGAAGCTGAGAGGTGTTTTTTAAAATCAGCATTTTTTTTTAAATTCGCTCATGTAACTAGGTCTTCCTGTAACACCCCTACCCGTATTCGTTGCCGGAATAGGGTACAAGGCATTACCGGAGTTTACAAATTAATTTAAATTTTTTTAATTCAATATAACCCCTTTATAGATATCCAGCCTTCCCTACAATTTTAAACCGAGACTAATTCACATCAACCAATCCAATTCAACATATTTTCAAGATAAATTCATGCATATTTATAAGATAACCTCATCACATACCAAAACCAAGATTTGTTAGCCATACCAATGGCTGACCTTACAATCATTTCACATTAACACCTTACAATCATTTCACATTAACATTTACTATATTAGCTTATACATGCCATTGATTTCCAAAATAAAGTTTTTTTATATACCGAAATCTTGAGGTTGATAGTGTGATATGTCTCCAACTGAATCCGCCCTCCAAGTTTTTAACACTATAAAACAGGGGAAAAAGAAACAGGGTAAGCACTTTGTGCTTAGTAAGCTCATGTAACAAGAATTATACTTACCTAATATTTTCAATACAATGCAATAAACATTCAAATATCCATTCAATATATTATTATCCTAACATGCACAAACTCAACATTCAAGTTAGTCCAATAAGTTCCATGTATCAATAATATATACCATGATTGATTAGCTCATCAATACCATGATTTCTATTCCCTTGTTATTTTTCCATATTTATCTCGTTAAATTTCTTAGAATTTCGATGGATTTTCAGAGGTACACTTTTAGTGTACAATTCCGGGTCCGTCAATTCATATTCATGTGCACACATTTCCATTTCAGAGAGTACACTCCCGCGAACCTCATCCTTACAGCGGGATTACCAGTCCAGGCTAAATCCCCTACAACGACAATTACTCTAATGAGCTTGGATTTGAATTACCAGTCTAGACTAAATTCAGACGCTAATTCAGATTACTCGTCTGGGCTAAATCCATTTTACACATATTCTTCGGGAGGGCTATATCAGGATAGGATCACCCGTCCTAGCTAGATCCTTTTTACCATCAATTCTTTTTCAGAGATCCATCAAACTTATTCATTCAACCGGGATTACTTCCCCTTTTTATCAAATATATCAATGTTTCATCAATTTTCATACAATAAACATTCAAATCATATTCACATCAATAACATACATTTCAAGCATTTAAGAATACAATTCAAGTTACACGAACTTACATCGATACTTGTTCATATACAAAAATCTACTAATCTCGAACTTTTTCTTTTCCTCGATCTATCTTCGTATTTAAATTTTTTGGATCTAAATAAATAAATTTAATCATCAATTTAATACATTTCATCTTCATATGTAACATTCTCTACAATTCCACTATTATTTATAGTTCATTCAAAGCTGTCTACTTGAGTCGTAGTCACTAAATTATTTATATTTTAAGCTACAGAACTCCAAATTAAGATCCGCTAATTTTCCCTAAAACTATACTCACGTATCTTCTTACAATAAAATTTTCAGAATTTTTAGTTTAATCAATAAGTACAGTTTATTCTTTAAATTCACCCATGTTCTACTGTCTGACAGTTTCGACCCTTCTTCACTAAAAATTATTTATCTCTTCATACAAGATTTTAATGATGTTCCCGTTTATTCATCTTGAAAATATATTCATTCAGGATTCTAAACATATAAATTTAAACCCCTAATTATTTTTATTCAATTTTTTATGATTTTCCAAAGTCAAAACAGAGGAACCTGAATTCATTCTGACCTTATCTCACAAAATTTATTATATCTCATGATTTATAATTTCATTGCTTACATCGTTTCTTCTATGAGAAACTAGACTCAATAAGCTTTAATTCTATATTTTGTTCATCCTCTAATTGAATTTTCACAATTTATGGTGACTTTTCAAATTTAGTCTACTGCTGCTGTCCAAAACTGTTTCCCCTAAGCTTTTAATAAATAATAATTTCGTCCCTACTCAATTAGCACTAGACTTTAATTCTAAACATTTTCATAATTAGGTCCTAAAAATCAATTTCTATTGAAATTACCTAATAAAATCATCTCATAAACAAATTAAAGCTTCAATTTCATGTTATTTCATTATAAACTTACAGCACTCAACCATGATGGCTTTCAATTTCATCCATGAAATCAAAAACTAATGAATTTAATAGTAGGATCTAGTTGTAAAAGTCTTAAAAACACAAAAATTATTAGCAAAAAGGCAAGGATTAACTCACTTGGTGCAAAATTATGAAATAACAGCTTAAAGAACCTCTCCTATGGCGCTTTGGCTGATGAGAATGAAGAGAAATCACAAGAAATCTAGATATTTTCACATTAGTCCTAATTTTATTTAGTTGATTATGCAATATTTGAATTTTGCCCTTAAATCATCCATTTTCTTGCTGAATTCATGCCCTGCTGGTCCAACCCAAATAAATTTTAGGTCTAATATTACTTTTTAAATCCTTTCTCATTAGACACTTAAGTTATTTAATCATCCTAGCCATTTTTACACCTTTTCTAATTTAGTCCTTTTTATTTAATACCCAAACATTAAAATTTCCTAACAAAATTTTAATACCACATTACTAAAATTTCATAAATATTTATAAAAATATTTTCAACTCGATTTTACGAGATCGAGGTCTCGATACATTGTTTTTACCCAATTTCTTCAATAATTTTTTTTCTAACTAACCACTAAATCGATAAAATTTTTCTATCGATATTTTTGTACAATTTTCCTATCATATCAATATTCATGCAAAAATATTAAAATAAATTTTTCTTTAAATCGGATTTATAATTATGAAATCACTATTCCAATAACCTTAAATTTAAGGTATTACGTACACTTTCATCATTAATAAGTAGTTATTTAACGCAATATATACTACGGACGAAGGTGACGATAATGGTGCTGACAGTCGACCTTCGGTGTCGTCGCTGCGACTTGAAAGTGGAGAAATTACTTCGTAAATTCCCTCGTGAGTATCTTCACTTTTATGCTTTGTACGCAATTATATGTACATATTTATTCCTATTTGTCATTTTGTATTGTGGCGCATTATTATTATTGAATTGAAACACAGTAATATAGTTAATTAGGTCTTGGGTGATCGTTGAGTGCACAAGGCGAGAAGTCTGAGTTGATATTTTATTATGGCTTTTGTGAACAATAGAAATACGAGACCAGACATTCAACGAGAAGGCCAACACGGTGACCATCAGTGTGGTTTGCTGCAATCCGGAGAAGGTGAGGGACAAATTACGTTACAAGGGTGGCTTTTCCATCGAGAGCATTGAGATCAAACCACCTCCAAAATCACCAGCCAGACGGGATTCTTCACTGCCGAAACCACCAGCTACTTTACCGCAGAAACCACCAGCTACTTTACTCCGGAAACCACCAGAAACACCGGTTTCTTCACAGCTGACGGCTGGTACGTGGGCTGGATTTTGTTGCAATGCATGTTATCATGGCCAACGTGGGGGCCCTTGCTACTTTGGTGGACCAACACCACCTCCATGCTATTGGACTTATAGTAGGCCCGTTTATGATAGGTGGGGCGGCGGCAGCTACAAGTATTGTTAGTCGAGCCATGGTGATTGTTTTATCGAACAAAACCCACAAGCCTGCTCAATCCTATGAAGTTGTAACATGGCTCTTGAGGGATGTTGCTAGCAATATTCTTCTACTTTTCTTCCCTGAAGAACAAAAATCTTCTGCACTTTATTGTGCTCTTTATCCTGTCCAACCTATAAATGTTTAACAGGTGTATGTTCTTATTCTTTTACATTAACAAGTTTCCCATCCAAAGCACGTGGCTGTTAACCTTTTTTTCTACCATAAACTGGTATATTACCATCCTTAATCAGCTAATAACTTAAACAAGATTAAGCTTCAGCATCACTTTTGATTTTTTTAGAACTAACATCATATGATATAGACAACATCTTTTACCTATTCATGATTCCTAATCATGAAAGTATAACTCTCCTGCAGATTTGTTTAATGGGATTTTTTACTCTCGAGTAATTTGAAGTTGGGAATAAAAGTTGTTAATTTCTTGACTAATACTTCCAAGCTCCAAACTGAGAAACAAGTTCTCTAATTTCTTACGGAAAATTCATGAGAAAAAGATTGTTCATAATTTTATGGCCAGATGCTTGAAAACAAAGAAGCTACAATCTCATTTCTTAGTTGACTTAATAAAAAGATTCAAAGAAACCAAATGAGTTAAAACGAATTATTGATTTTCAATCTACATAACATTTTTTTTTCCCACAATTTGAAACCATTATTTCGACGTGACAGTAATTTTCAGTTTCACTTCACAATCTCTTGTACCTACCAAAAAGAAAGATGCATATTTCCTGCTACAGAAATTTGTTCTCTCCAAGTCTAAGATTTTGGATCACACATAGCCAATGGCTAATTCATAATGACTAATGTGTTTCAAAATTATTATAACTTGTATGGGAATTAAGGATTATCAACCACATAAATGCTACCTAGAATATCAAACACATTGAAGAAGATGCCAATAAGCAAGGCTGTAACACCCTTAATCCGTATCCGTCGTCGGAATAGGGATTCAGAGTATTACCAAAATTTACAGATCATTTAACAGAAATTTCACTTGTAACAACATATAAAAGATAATCACGCTTTTACATATCATGATAGATATAATTCTTTTACTGTTTCTTTATAAACATTTATTATTCATTTCATTATATCAATTTTTTTCACGTACCATCATTTCCATATAATTCAGGTATATACCGGTGATAATTCATTTCAAACTTATATTATCTCATATCAGAACCTTACCCCTTGAATCATTTAAATATCAATGGGTACACTTAATTCAGCTCAATATCAATAATAACCATAAGTCTACAAATACTCATTTCATATGTCACTTATCAATCTTTGTCAAATTAGAGAACGTCTTACGAATTTGAGTCTGTCATTTGCTCAGTGCCACGATTCACCACTCGGTATGGTTTTCCTCATTGAAATACCATACCTACATTTTATACTCGGTATGGAAAATACCATACCTACGTTTCACAACTCGGTATGGGAAATGCCATACCTACATTTCTTAACTCAATATGGATAATACCATACCTATATTTCTCAACTCGGTATGGATGATACCATACCTACATTTCACGACTCGGTATGGATAATACAATACCTATATTTCGCACTTTACCATGGATCAACCATTGTCTTTTCCATCAATTCATCTTGTCACTGAAAATATTCAATTTGATCGTTTATTCAATTTTCACGCTCTTACATTATTCACGATTTTATCATCAATTCATATGAAATAACACATCATGAAATTCATAAAATTAACAAACGGTCACTAAAATTTAGTTATACAAACTCACTAGTACGATTTTTGTATTATAACGATAATCATAATTTCATATTAAATATTCCAAATAAAACATTATATCCTTTCTAATTCAACATTTATCGATTATAATCGGGCACGTGATCAATTTATACACAAGTCATTCATATATAAATGTATATTTTCCTCCTCCTCCTCTCCATCCACATCCTTAGTATAAACAACACACTTATAGGTAACATTATCCATAATTTTCACTATCTACTTATGTGAATATTCACGCTGTCCATCTGTGTTATAGTTACTAAATTATTTTTATCTTGAGCTACAGAATTCCAAATTAAGATCCATAAATTTTCCCAGAAACTAGACTCATATGTCTTCTTACCATAAAAATTTCATAATTTTTGGTTTAGCCAATTAGTACAGTTTATTCATTTAAGTTTCCCCTGTTTCACTATCCAACAGTTTTGATCTCTCTTCACTAAAAATTAATTATATCACAGTACAGAACTCGGATAATGTTCCCGTTGATTTCTATTGAAAATAGACTCATTAAAGATCCTAAGCATATAAATTTGAGCCTCTAATTAATTTTCTCCAATTTTTGGTGATTTTCTAAATTTAAAACAGGGGAATCCGAATTCATTCTGACCTTGTCTCATAAAACTCATTATAGCACATAATTTACAATTCAATTGCTTACACCGTTTCTTCTATGAGAAACTAGACTCAATAAGCTTTAATTTCATATATTATTCATCCTCTAATTCGATTTTTACAATTTATGGTGATTTTGTAAAATTATCCTACTGCTGCTGTCCAAAACTGTTTTAGTTCAAGATGTTTATTACCAATTTTCCTCTAAATTTCACAGGTCATACAATTCAGTCCTTGCTCAATTAGCTCATCTAATAAGCTAATTTTTCTCAATTAACATTTATTCCATCATTCTAAACTATTACACAACCTTTGAAAATTAGAATTTTAACACTAAACCTTAATTCACAACTTTCTCATAATTAGGTCCTAAAATCAATTTCTATTGAAATTACTTGATAAAATCATCAAACAATAAAATCAAAGCTTCAAATTCATTTTAATTCATCATAAACAGCCAACACTTGTCAATGATAACTTTTAATTTTGTCCATAAAATAAAAAACTAATGAATTAAACACTTGGACTTAATTGTAAAAGTCAAAAAATATAAAAATCTCAAAGAAAAGGGCAAGAATTGAACTCACATATGTCAAAGTATGAAAAACCAGCAGCTTTCAGACCTTCCATGGCGTTTTTGCTGAAGAAAAATGATGATATCTCCAAATTTTTCAATTTTGTCTTGTTTTATATGTTTAATTTGCAAAATTTCCCATTTTGCCCTTGTTTCTCTTTGTCTTTTTGCTGATTTTCTTACCCAGCCGTCCAGCCCATACAAATTGGGTCCAATTCCCTTTTAAATCCCTCCTTTTTAATCACTTAAACTATTTAATCATAATTGAATAAATTTCGCACTATTTTCAATTTAGTTTTTTTTAATTAATTGACTAACCAAACGTTAAAATTTTCTAACGAAACTTTAATACTAACTTAATAACACTCCATAAATATTTATAAAAATATTTATGGCTCGGTTTATGAATCTGAGATCTCGATACCTCGTTTTCAACCCAATTTACCTGATTAATTCTTTTAAAATCGCAAAATTCATTAATTAAAAATAATTCTTTTAGGCTCGTGCTTGGCCTATAATTATTATTTATTAAAATTTCTAAACTTACTCGTTGGATTTAGTGATCTCGAATCACTGTTTCCGGCACCACTGAAAAATTTGGCTGTTACAAAGGCTGACAATATTTGAATTGAAGAACTGGAGAAATTTGATAGCCAAGATAACAAACCCTTCCTTTATACTTCTTTATCACATTACAATCAACAAGTTAATATGTAAATTTTTGGGGCAATTTCCAAAGTAAGAGACAGAAGGAAAATTACATTGACGACCAAAAATATTGTAAAAAAGTAATATTTCAAGATAGAATTCACCAGTCCAAAGTAGATTTCAATTTCTTTATCATTAGTTGGGGCTTTGAAGGTATTTACCAAGAAAACAACAATTTTTTTTCTCAAAATAAATATGCAAGAGTGTTAAATTATAGTTAAATATCATAAATTTACATGGTAGAAGCCATGTTGGCTCCCAAGAAAATCAAATGCAAGAACGTGGACCTAAGTGATGAGGTTATTTATTCATTAAAGCTAAGCTTAATCTCATTTAAGATTAGCGTTCAGAAAAATTCGATTTAATTCAAAAAAATTAATAAAAGATTTAAATTTTGAATTAAATAGTTCTAATTATTCGAGTCGATCAAGTTATTCGAATCAACTCGAATAAAAAAATTAAAATTTTTTATTTAACTTAAATATAAATTACACAATTCGAGTTATTTGAAACTTCGAATAAGAAAAGTCGAAACTACGTCATTTTGATTAATATTTATCCACCAACCTTACTTATGTAATTAAATAATCTTGTATTTCGTCTACTAGTTAAATAATCAGTTTATGTAAATGCAACATTAAGTATAAATAATAAGATTTATTAACTCGAATCGACTTGACTTGAAATTTTTTGACTCGATTCGAAAAAATTTCAAATTGAGTTTAGTTGCTAAAATAAGATTCGCCAAGTTGACTAGCTTAAAATTTTTTGACTCGACTCAATCGAATGCTCACCCACATTTAAACATTAGCTATAGGATCAGCGATTTTATACCTGTGTATAACCAAAAAAAAAAAAAGTTAATGACGTTATGCTTTGGATGTAGGACATGTTAACATAAAAGAGAAAGACATACTATGTTAAAAAATTATAAGTAATAAAACTCGTGGTTAGACTCTCTCTCTTAATAAATTTATAAAACATGGGGAACTAATCACTGGACTCGCTTCAGTGAATATATTGAGAAACCAAAAGATTTTATAAATGAGACACAATAAGAAACACAATAAAGAGAAAAATAAATTTTATTCACGCCGAATAACTTAATGATTACAGGTAAAACTCTGTTGGTAATTCTTTCTCCCCTAATTATACCAATAAAATAATATATAATAAGTTGTTGAGGATTAATAGGTAAATCCATGTCCTTCAGTTAAGATGATGATACAGTATGTGACTTCGTGTTTTAAATGGTTTCAAGAAAAATTGATAACCGATAGCTACTCTCTTAGAAACTTTAAGTTCAACCTTCACGCCTTACGCGTTCCTTGGACAATAATGAATAATGAAAAGAAGGAAGGAAAGTGTTTGAGGGGAAAATGATCTTACAGAATAAAGGAGATGTTATGGCATGCACTAATCTTGGGTCTGTTGGAGTCAAAGCGACTTTTAAAGTAGGCTAAGTATGCAGATAAGTTGACAAAGAAATTGGCTTGCAAAAAGTGGATAGTAAGCTGTCAAGATATTGACCTGCAACTTGACAAAACAAGCAAGGTGATAACCTTATATCTGTTTCAAGTTGACAGCATGAATATGGCATGAGTTTAAGCATTATCATAATAAATGGAAAAGTTTGGTAGCAAATTAAGCAGGGGCGAAGCGAAATTTTTGGAAGGTTAGAATTAAATTATATATATTTTTACGATAGTGAAAATACATTTTTATCATTTTAGGGCTTAAAATACAATTTTACCTTTTATTAATTTAAAATATAAACTAGAATTTTTTCCATTTTAGCTTGGATTCGCCACTGAGATTAAGTGGGCTAAGTCAGTTTAACTAAGCCTATAAATATGTAAGTATAATGTGTATGAAAAATATAAGTGGCATGAGTAAAGAATGAAAGAAACTAGCAGCAGTTGGTGATTACAAATATTTATTTGTGAGTAATAAAATTAGTTTGATTTGAGTATCCGCTACGTTTCCAACAGGGTCCCTGGCTGGCGTCATGGAGTGGAATGTTGCTGAATTGTCGGCAAATTCCTACTGCATTGAAAGTGTTTGTTGAAGAGGGTCTTCTTAATGACTCAAAGCTGATGATCATAGGGTCGGTTTCAGAATAATACCGTTGTTTGGAGTTCAAATTGCAGCAGGCGACCATGGGCTTTGGCTTAGATCTTCATGAAGATCGATGGAATTGGTGGGCTCATTTCATTATATCTTGAGAGAGGGAAATGGCTTTGCAGATGGATTGGTTAAAGGGGGAATTTTTCGAACTAGCTTATTCAAAGCTTGGTGGTAGGAGATGTCTGGGTATTTTTTTTTTCTTTTCCTGCTGGGTTTATTTTATATGTTAACAGTGGAATTTTGTTTAATTTAAGAGCTAAAAATTATCATATATTTTAATTCACATTTAAAAAAATAAATAAGATATATAAAACTTTTTAGATCCCACCACACCTCTTGTCCGATGGGATTCAAACTAAAGCATAATATTTTAAAATATAATTTATTAATATAATTTACATCATTTAATTTTATTAAGATCCAAAAAAGATAAATTATACTATAGTTTACATTAAAATAGTATTGTTTTTATTTTGGTCACCTTAATTTTTTTGTCAATTTAATCACTATTGTTAGAAAAATTGACCAGGATGATCACTTAACCATTAAACCTTTAACGAATTGCTTACTGGACTTGCAAAAAAGAGAAATTTTATTTTTTTATCCCTTTAAAAATTACAACTTTTTTAAGTTAATCTCTTAAATTTCCATCAAAAACCCATATTAAATAACATAAAAAAATGTTAAATCCAGCCTTCAATATGCTTCCATTGTCGTCTTCTCCCACTATCTCCTTCGTTCCCCCTTCCATCTCAACATTAAGGTAATTTTAATTACCCATGTTTTCCCATTTATTTATTTTTCAACTAAATAGTTTAGTTGCACTTGTTTTTCAAATGCCCCATAATTATTCATGTTCTCTTCTTCAAATGCCCCATAATTATTCATGTTCTCTTATTTATGTATTTTCCAACTAAATAGTTTAGTTATACTAGTTTTTCAAATGCACCATAATTATTCATATTTTTCTAATTATTTATTTTCCAACCAAAGTCAACAAGGACTTTAACAATGGAGGAAATTTTAGGGTGTGTTTGGTTGGATGAAAGGAGGAAGTAAAAAGTAAAAAGAAAATAAATTTTAAGTTTGCTTGATAGGAAAGACAAGTGAAAGGAAAAAATATATGAGAAGCGGTCAATTTTATTTTATTGTATAAAAACTAATTCTTTTAAATTGGAATGATTATAAAAGTGTATTTTTTAAATGTTTTTTTTTATAGTCGTGCTTTGTAAAGGGACCGAGCAAGTTTGATGCGGCTTTGGGTATGGACTAATATCTTTGAATCAGATGCTGCGGATTAATGAGATGGTACTATTACAGGCCACAAATGGTGATGAAAAATACACCTTTAGTTACTGGCTGTAAGACTACCGACAGTAGTTAACATCGACGAGATGACAATTTCACCGCAAGTTTGATACATCGACGAGATGACAATTTCAAGCATAACCAAATGGTTAATTAACATTTATATATATATGGTAGGGATATTTGGCGAGGAATACCGTATGCCATATATTGCGACAGGAGCAAATGTATTTCAAATCCATTTTCCACTGTCATACATGTGCAATGATAACTGATAAATGAGCCAATTGAATGAATCAAATTATGAACTCATTACAAAAATGTGAAAAATTAATTGGTTTAGCCTTACAATGAATCCCTCTCTGTATACATTGTACAAACATCGTGCTTAAATTACATCAATATCCCTACTTGATATGGCTAAGACTTGAATCGCGTTCATCTCCAGAATCCGTCAACGTTTTAACTAAACTTGAGGGTGTTGCATGGTTGACGAAGACATGGAAGACTTGGACATGGAAATAGACAAACGCCGAACGATTCGAGCCACTTGGCCCTGGAACACATGTACGATTGCTCCAATGCCACATTACACCAATCAATAACCACGTGGCTTAATTTTGATTCCAAGTAAGGTGAGATGTGCCAATCAACACCAGCACATGGAGAGTGAATGTAGGACTAATGCATTTATTTCGAAACCTTACCCCACTAGGCAGCTTACCTGCCTGCCTTAACCTTATAAGGCTCTTGGCTCCAAATTTTTTTCTTCATTTCACTACCTCGCTTTGCTACTTTTCTTTTCAGTTTCAACATATAACATCTAGAGATGGGGGAGAAGGTAAAGGTTCCTCTTTCCTCTATACTTTCCTTTTCTTTAGGGTTTCTATATATGCTTTTGTAAAAATTTATTCCTTTGCTCGTCTGCGAATTCTTCCATGTCTGAACCTGAACACTTATATATGTCCCTTTCTCTTGTAAAATAAATCGGCAAAAAAAATGCTTAAGTTGTGCTACGAAATTATTTATTACTATATCTTCCATCATTCGTACGTAATTATTTTTATGCAATATATGTACGGATGTAGGTGACGATAATGGTGCTGAAGGTCGACCTTCAGTGTAGACGCTGCTACAAGAAGGTGAAGCAAGTACTTTGCAAATTCCCTCGTGAGTATCTTGACTTTTATGCATTATCTGCAGTTATATGTACGTACATAATTATTCGTATTTGTCATTATATGTTTTTATGTACTATGTATTATTGAATTGCAACACGGTAGTAGGTAGTCAGTTAGGCCTTGGGTGATCATTGAGAGCTCAAGTCTGAGTTGATATTTGATTACGGGTTTTATGAATAACAGAAATACGAGACCAGATATACGACGAGAAGGCCAACACGGTGACAATCAAGGTAGTTTGCTGCGATCCAGAGAAGATGAGGGGCAAGATACGTTGCAAGGGTGGCGATTCCATCAAGAGCATTGAGATCAAACCACCTCCAAAGCCCAAGGACCCCGAGAATTCTGAGAAGGAACCTGAAAAGAAAACAGAGAAGCCTACAGAGTCCGAGAAGAAGTCTGAAAAGCCCAAAGAAACACCACCAAAGTCACCGGCGAAACAGGCTTCTCCTCCGGAAGGCTTTTGTTGCACGGATTGTTATCATGGTCATCGTGGTGGCCCTTGCTACTTTGGTGGACCACCTCCGCCCCCATACTATTGGCCTTATGGTAGGCCAGTTTATGTTAACTGGGGCGGCTGCGGCGGAAGCACCTACTGTTATTGTTTTGAAGAAAACCCACAATGCTCAGTCATGTAAGTTGTAGCATGGCACATGTGGGACGCTCATAATAAAGTTATTCTACGTTTCTCCCTTGAATTATTGTCATTCAGTTAAAATACAACGTTGAATGTTTTCATGTTTTATACATTGTATTTACAAAATTGTTTGATATTTAAAAAACAAAAGAAAGATAAATCCTAAATAAACTTCACAAAAGCTAATTACTATTGGGAAGAAATGATATGAAATTGTGATTACACATTTTTTTTATCCATTTTTAATAAGAAAAAGATAAGTCAAATTTTCTTCCTCTTAATTTTCAAATTTTTCCTCTTTGACAAAATTTAAATTCAATTAATAAAGCTAAAAATCAAAAAACAAAAATTCTAATTATAATGGATTATAATCAAGAGAATTTTCATGAAATGAAATAAAAAATTGTTTTTAATGGATTGTTTCTCTATCTCAATACTTACAATCAAATCATACTAAAGACAAACAATTCCAAAGAAAACTACCCAAAAAATAATGAAAATTAAATAGTAATTAAAATAAAATTACGAAAATAGGATGATTCCTTTATACCAATTACTTTTACATGAATTTTATTTTATATTTTTCCTTTTTTCACGAGCATGTTTTTTGTCAGGTTATATTATTATAGAAAGACAGGTGGTGATGGGTGCGTTTGCTTCTTCTTCTTCTTTTTATCACTTTTACATACCCTTTTTCTTTAAAATAATATAACTTAATCCTTGTTTGTGGATTAGTAGTTCAATCCTTGTCCTTCGGTTAGGGTCCCTATGAAATATATCATATGAATGTGTGTTTTAAATGGATTTAAGAAAAGTGGTTGATAGCTACTCCGTCAACCGTTAGTGGTTGATAGCCTTCACGTCATGAGACGTGATTATGCCTTCCTTGGACATATTAGATGAGATGAGATAAGACAGCTTGTGGTGCGGAATCATATATATCTTCTAAACAGATCGCCCATCAAACCTTCGCTTAATAGTAGCGTTAAGTTTCTTTCCGACTTGGAAACATCAAAAAGAAAAGAAAAAAAAATTCTTCCAAGGAATCATATTAATATATATTAGTTAGTCCTTTTGTAATTTCAAAAAGAAGGAAATATCCTTGAAGAAATCGTATATAAATTATTTAGTATTGGTGATAAAAAATTTTAAAGGTTAATGTGCAAATTGTTGGGTATATTTTTAGTTAAAATTGAAATTGTGTGAATGTGCATTTTTTTTAATAACAAAAAAATATTATTTACCAAAAAAATAACAAAGCAAAATTATTAACAAAGAAATAAATGGAAACAAATCATACGGTGGGGCAACAACTAATCTCAAGCCAAGAGGCTTATTCTATTGACGAGTCGAAATTTTAAGCTGACGAGTTTTATTTTATTATTTTAACTTGATTTGAAAATTTTTTGAATCAAGCTGAGTAAAATGAAATTTGAGCCAAGTTGAAATGAGTGAAATTATTCGAGTTAACTTAAAAAATTAAACATGTTAAATTAAAATATTGTTACAGTATAACTAATTACATGTTATAGCACATAAATTTAAAAAGAAGAAGAAGAAGTTTTAGTATCATAAACTTGAATTATTAACTAACTTATTTAGGTCCTCAAAATTATTATTTTAAATTTTTTTTAAAAATTTAAATTTCTTTATATATTTCTTATATTTTTTTAGAAATTTTATAATTTTTTAAAAATATAAATTTTGGAATTTTTATAAACATTTTTAATTTTTTAAAATTATTTTAAATTTTTTTTGTAATTTTTTGTTGAGAGAGAGACTAATTTGCACATTTTCAAAATTGACAGGGACCAAAAGGGTATTTACACCAATCATTATTTGAATTGTAAAGTTCAACTTGACTCAAACTTGAAACTTGAATCACTTATTCAAGTTTACTCCAATAACTCGAATAATTAGAATAACTCAAAATTTAAAATTTTATTTATTTTTCGATTCGATTCAAGTTTTATTCACCCTTACAAATATACACCCCGTACTAGAACCTTTATTGCTATGACCCATAATTGATTCAGAATCCAAAACTAAAAAAAAAATAGGAAAGTATACAGACCACTATATTTAAATTTTATCTTGAATTTTACTACTTTGCATTATCATCGAATATTAATCAAAATAAAGGATAGTGATAATTTTTAATATTTATTAAATTTATGATTACCAGTTTTGATTTTAAAAATTTTTAACGGTCACATATTTTTAATTAATATTTAAAAATAATAAATAAATAAATTATAATATAATGTAAATGGCAAAGGCAGTGGCAGTGGCTAATCTCAAAGGACTTTGCACAAGCATGTTTAACCAATGATGTGACAAAAGTTGCAGGCTAGTCAATCGTGTGTGCTCATGTTTGTACTAGGCCGGCTTTTTGCATACACGTGTAATGTCTACACATATTTTATTTCTCAGTTTCCTCTTTACTATATTCTTATCAAAGGAAAATACTTGGTAGCCACCCTCAAATGACAATGCTAACAATAGTACGTGACAGTGAATGCCATTGCCTACTAAACTATATAGCAGAGAATTAATCGTCAATTCACGACCCATATAATATATATATATATAGACTGCTTTCGGTACTACACTACAACCACTACAACATCATTTCCCATTTGATAAAGTTATCGAGAAATGTTTCCCGGACCCAAATATATATAATATAAGTAGGAAGTTGACTTTCCACTAAATAATTTTAATTTTCCAACAGGCGGGCGTTGACCTCCTTGTCTTAAGAACAAAGTGATATGGGTTGCACGTCCATGTTTCATACAGTCTCCAGCGTGAAAGATTATATATAGAGTCCGCACGACTCGATAACTCAAAAAGTATCAAAAAAAGAAATCATGGGCAACTGCTTAAACCATTTGTTCGCTCCGTCTCCGGCCAAGAAGGGTAAACTTGTCGTCCACAATGAAGGAGAAAAGGAGTTTAGAGACTCGAAGGTAGTCAAAGAGGTCCACTATTTTCTGCCTCCGGCTGGCTGTATCATGCCAAATCACCATCCAATTTCTCTCAAAATCATCAAAAAAGAAAGCTGCAAAGGAGGACGTAGTAGTATAAAGATTATGGTTTCTAGGCAGCAACTGGAGTTTCTCCTCAGACATGCAAAGATGTTTCAGTCTATGAAAGTATCCATCCCACCAACCTCTAGGACTCCTAAGCCAGGGAATCAGAAATGGCGACCATCTTTATCTGCCATTCCTGAGGAGCCTTATTTTTAAGGCCATATAGGATTTCTGCCTGTTATTTTCAATCAGGGGAGCAAAAAAACCTGTGCAGTGATTCGTAAATTGTATAGATAGTAGCCATCGGGAGACTGTTTCTGCCATGTTTTTTTTTTCTTGCAGTGCCTTCTCTCGCCCATATATTTTATGATTTTCTGCTGTGTTTAAAGTGTTTCGTGTGTTTGAACCTACTAACTAGATTCGACTGTGACTAACCGTAAAGTATTATCGGGTTACCCTACCCGGTTTCTGTAGTCTGTATTCCCTGTTACTATTCTCTGCATTGTTATTGTCATTTTCACATCTTACACTAATTAGACAAATACAGTCCTCAAGCATTGCAAAAAGCAATTTCATTCCATCAATCAGAAAACCAAAGGAATCCTATTCCTAGGATGTTACAAGTTTAGATCTCCAACGTTCACCCACAGCCAAACCCTTTTTTTTACAGACCCAATTTCATCAATCATTTAACTTTATTTTAACTAGCTACCTACCATCAGTAAAAAAATTCAACAATAATTTACAGTGAATTGAAAACTACAAACACAGAACAAGAATCAAATCAATTTCCAAGTTTTCTTCAACATCCACCCTTCATGGGAGTCTTCAAGATCAAGATGTTTGGGTTACCCCTGCTACTTCCAGACCATCCAATGCGTTAAAAATTATATTTAAATGCAAAAATGTTTGTAATGAAATGAAACATCTTTCTGGTAGACATTATGAAATAGAACAATAAGGAGGAATTTAAAGTTAAAACCAACCTTCTGGTCTTAGAGGAGTTTATGTGTTTCATCTTTTTGGTATCATCACCCATTTTCGCTGATCCATTTTCCTTTTCTGTCGTTAGTGATTCTCTCTTCACCCGTTTAGCCTCCACTTCAATGGCTCTTGAGAATGCTTCAACCTTCTTCATGAGCATCTGTAGACAATTAACATATGTTCGGTAACTCATGCTTGTGCATTGTGAGTATCTAAAAACAGCAGAAAATTTACTGGTGTTTCTTCACCTTTATTTCTTCATCTTTAGTATTCAAACTACTGTCTTTAGCCTCACACAACTTTCTTAAATTTATGACCTCTTTCTGAAGCCTATCATACAAAAATCCTGAAACCATATCTTCGGCATTGCTATCAGCAATTCCTCTGTTTCCTGTCTGTTCATTGCTACCTCCATTACTTTTTATTTCGGCCGAATCTTTTGTGTCACCGTCTTTGCGTATACTGCTGTCCCCGTTTACCTTCATTTCTGCATTTTCCTTCTCATTGCTATCAGCAACCTTACACCTAGATGCCCACAATTTTTTTCTTACCATGTTTTCTCCTGATGTTGCCCTTGGCCGTTGCAGGGAAGAACTTGTACTGATGGTAGAAGCCCTTGGCTGAGAGGTAGACCTCTTCTTTAGTCCACCGGTGCTTGTTAAAAATCCTAAGATGTTAATGGACTTTTCTGGTTTTGGGGACCCGTAAGATGCATTAGGATTGATTGAGATACTTGATATATGTTTTAATCCATCTTCCAAAATCTTGAGCCTTAGCTTGAACTTATCCTAATGCATAGATAGTTACATTGAGCTTGAGAAATAGTGCATTTAAAAAAGATTCAATTGAGCTATCTCGGGTCAGCAAATCAAATTTCACCTTAAGCTGTGCTTCTGCCTTTGCTGTTCTCACTGACATAGATAGTTTGTCCTTCAATCTTTGCATCTCTGCCTGTAAATACCTCATCATTATGTTTCATTGTTCAATAAGTTATGTTCGAGGCTAACTTCAACATTAAGTCACTGACATTGCTTGCTTAAGAAGTTTGTTATGAAAGAATTACCTGCAGCAGCCTTCTGTCCTCCAACCATTGCTTGACAGGCATTACTTTGTCATTTTCGTCCTTCCATTCATTAGCCACCACGGTCGCTACACGGTTTGCCAAAACTTTAACTCTAGCGAGCTCCCTCTCAAGTGTCCTCTTTTCCTCCTGAATAATTGAGTCATTCCACTTAGTAACTTATACCACTTCCATGAATCAGAGTGAGAGCATGGCACCTACCCGAAGTTGAGAAATCTGTCGCCGACAGTCACGGATAGAATTAGCAGCAGCCCCACCAACCAAAATGGCCTCTTCAAGTTCCTTAATGGTTTGGCTAAGCTTTTCAATCTCCAAGACCTTTTGGCGATTAGTTTTCTCAAGGATTTTGTTCTCCTCCTGCAATGCGTAATGATAAAGTTGAGGGTACATTTTGATCATAGGCTAAAATTCTGGAACCCCTCTAATTATTCAATAACCAAACTGTCAAAGCTAAACTTGCCTGGCAAATCTCAATCTGCCTCCTTAACTCCAAGTTTTGGTTTTGAACTTCCTCAACTATTAAAGCCCTTTCTAAAGCAGATCCAAAATCCTCTCTGCTTCGGTCAAAGCTAATTCCTTTGACTTTGTGAGACGTTCCAAAGCCTTCTTATCCTGGTGGAGCACTGCAATCTGAGAGTGGAAGTGGAGCATGATGATGAGGCTAGTATGTTTAATACATTTGGAGCACTACATATTTTCCCACAAATCCTTCCCTACCCTACCTCATTTTTGTACATTTTAATCTCAGCCTTAAGAGGAGCAATGATTGACTCCATAGACACATCCTCATCATCCTTTTGATTTGCATAAACTCTTCTGAGAGTTGCTTCCGCAGCAAATTGTGCAGCCACTGCATCTTTCTTCTCATCTGCCAGTTTCTTCATTTCGAGATTCTACATCGAATAGAATTTAAGTTTCATTACTTATACACACACACATGCATATACAAACATGCAGAATCCAAGAATTCCATAAAGGAGACGAACCTTTTGTTGGAGCAGATTCTCAGCGACCCTGTGTTTCTCATCCAACGTTTGAACTTCTTCACCGAGCTGCAAAAAGAATTACAAATATACCCACAGAATCTGATTACAAACTTCATCCTGTAATTTCAAATAATTCAACAGATCCTAGTGTTTTATTGCTCTCTTGTGACAGTACTGAAACTACAGCCTATATATACATACATGTACATATTCGTATTCAGTATATTATAGCTGTGCCGCTAGCACTTTATTAACAAAGAATTCTTCTGATATAGCAATTAAAACTTTGATTTTCCACTACCTCTTCTATGACCTTATCCTTGAGCGCTTCTGTTGCTCTCAATGCCTTGATTTCAGCCTGAGCAGCTCCCAACTTTCGGTCCTTTTCTGGAACAATAGCAAATTAATATTCAGAGCTAATAATCCTAAACATGTTTCACTGAAGCAGCCGATACACAGATGTAATACTGTTGGTGTAAGAGACCTTTGAGTCGGTTCTGCAATCGGGTGAGCTCTAACACAAAAGGGTCGGGGTGATCAGCAATAGCAAGAGGGAGCTGTTCTTCGCCTCCAAATACATGGCTATGACCCGCCATCACCATCTTTGCGCTTTTGTGTCTCAGTGTTGGCACTTGGTGGTAGCATATATAATGCCAAAACAACCCCTCCCCAAACAACAACAATAAAACCACTTAGACAAATTTGAGAGAGCCGGTCTCTTTAAGGAAAAGACCGCAAAGAGAGGAATACTGACATTTCCTTAATCTTAAGCAATCACTGAAAGCCACTGCCATATATAATCCTCTTTCTTTCCTTCGTTTATGTCTTAATCTTTGGGCAGTAACGGTTACTTTCTTATTAACATCGTGACTACAGATTTCAAACTTTATATTCATTAACTAAAATGATGATACGCCCCATCGAATATTAAATGCTTATTAATTTATTATTATATTTGTTTTTGATGAAATGATGATAAATATTAGACACTTTGATGGAATTTTCCCCTTTTCATGTTTACCTTTCGAATGAACACCTAACTAATCTCCATGTACAGACTCGTCTCTCAAGAAACTAAACAACTGCTTTTTCATTTTGGAGTGTACATATATGTCCAAGGTTAGAGAAAGATATGGATACCAAACCTTTACTAGTTGGGTGCCATTTGCTGCAATATTATTGTTAGTGTATGACTGACAGATAATTTTCAAAAAGAAAAAGCCTAATGAGGGAGACAAATAAAAAAATAAATCCATTATTTCCAATGCTTTCTATCCAATCTTTTTCAAGCCCCTGATGATGCCCTTCTAATTTCCTAAACTAATAAATTAAAATGAAGCAGAATACTATTACTTCTCTATGCGTATATATGTATATAGTTGTAAGCTTGCCTTGCTTTGCCTGCATTTTGATGGCCATGGTTTGGGATGTCCTCATAATGAAACCCTATATCAACTCCCTTCTTTTTTTATTCTCTCTTTTTTATCTTTAAATTTTTTAAGTTGTTTCGACTTTTCTTACTTTTAATTTTAAGAATTTAATATCTTTGCTTATTTAATTTAGAAATTAAAATCCAATTAATAACATTATTAATCGACTTCTAAATCTTAATATGTATTATTAATTGGACTTTTAGCTTTTAAATAAGACATTTGAATATTGAAACATTGCATATTTGAATTTAGTGAATACTCATTAGTAGAATTATCAAATAGACTTTAATTTTTAAATCAAACAAATATAGAGGTCAAATTCTTCAAAATAAGGTAGCATTGGTATAATGAAAAATAGTCATTTTCTTGAGAATTTAATCCATTGAAAAGTTATCTCAATATTTGATATGCCAAATTTAATTTACCTTCCTTTGGAATTACCTTCTCATGAACATGGCGATGCAGTTTCCATGATAAAATGTAGGAAAGTTATTTTTCCTTCTGGATTGGAAAGTTAAAAGAAATATTAAAACAAAATTAACCCTATTTTATATTTGTTTAAGGTATTACTCTATTAATAATCATAAAAAAATAAAATAGAAGAAGCTATTGCCTTCCTCCTCTTCTTCTTTTGCCCTACCACTTGATTCTCTTTATTACTTCAACGGATTCTTCACAAGTATTATATATATATCTTTTTAATTTATTCCAAGACAAGTATATATATTCATTATTTATATGCACATTATTTTATTTACAAAATATATGGAGGACAAATTTGAAACAATTTTACTTTCAATTAACATTATAAATTAAAAATATCAATTAAATTTTATTATAAATATTCAATCCAAATATTTTTTGAGAATAAAGTTTATTATAATATGAATATTATTTTTTATTTAATAAGGGTAAATTCATAAATTATTATTACATTCTTAGGAAAGTACTCACTGAAGCAAACATGATAATATAACTTTCGTAAAATTTTAATTAATACCTTTCAATGTATATTAAATGTTATAAAGTAACTTTTCCGACAATCACATCCCATTTAAATCATAAAATGAGAAAGCACTCAGCACTATCTAAAAGTAGAGGAATTAAATTTTAAATTTAAAAAAAAAAAGTAAGTGACATAATTAAACCAAATTATTTTTGTTGTAACTTTTATTCATCATATTAATTAATTGTCCTAAATGTGAAAACGATGGAGATTAATTTTGGTAATGGAAAGCTCTTTCAATGGAATAGTTAGATTTCTTCAGCGCTAAAAATTGCTGAAACCAAGGCGTTGCTTTTTATATTATATTTAGTGGAATGATGTCACTCAAACACACATTTCTCATCTCATCTCATCGTTCCTTAAAAGTAAGATTGATTGATTGATGATTAGATATGTATTATATAAAAAGTAGGACTATCATGAATACGTAATACATAATATACGGAGCTCCAGCTGTTATTAGCCCTAAGCCATTGGCGATTGTAAATATAGTAGACATTAAAGAAAGCCATAATTAAACCTGAATAGAAACCAGATTAGTCAAAAGGGATTTTGATTAAAAATTTAATCATAGCTTAATTGAATTCTCCACTAATCTTGCTTTGTAAGTGATGCCAACACCCATCAAAGCAAGCTCCGACAGGTCTCTATGTTTTTATCTGTTTCTGATAGGTTTGAGTTGGTGAATTATTGAATGATTGATGTTGTAGTTGAGCAGTCTTGCAATGTTTTCAGTTATGGGTCTGTTTGAAGCCCATTATTGGGTATACTTCAGGCCTTGCCCTCGTTTCAACTTGGGATCGTAGTGGAACCATTAAAAAGGTGAAAGTCGTTTAGGCCCAACATCTGAAAGGAAGGGTTTGTTTGGTACAATCGTTGGTCTCTCTATCACACTGAGTCTTGGAGGACGTACTCGAGAGTGGAGACTAAGTTCTATTAATCGTGAATCTAGTCTTGGGTGTAATCAACTCATCAGAAAAATAAGAGGGATGGAGTAAAACATAAGTTTAAAAAATGGATTTAATTAAAAAAATAAGTTATATTTAAAAAACAAATCAAGCCTCAAATAAGATATTTTTGGTCCAATCCGAATTAGTAAAAAGACAAAAATTTATTGTTTTATTATTGTTTTACTGCTATTTTTAATTTTGTCGTTGTTTTGCTACCCTTTCACTATATATTTTGTTATTATCATTTGTATATTATATAATTCTTCTTTTATTGTTAATTTTGTTACTATTTTAGAGGCATTTGCTTGTTAAGTTATACTTATCTTAATATTATTTAAGTATAAATATTTTTTAACTTATTTTTAATTTATTAAGAAACAATTATTTTAATATTTTTAGTATTTTTCATGTATTATCTTTTTTTAAAAATTTATATAAAAAAATAATTTAGGTGAGTTATGCTCGAGTTTTAGTATTTTTATTCAGGTCAAGTCTTTTTAGACTCGAATCTAGTAAATAAGCCTAAATTTTGATAACATCTGACTTTGACCTATGACCAAATCTAAACTAAACCTAATGGCTGGTCGAACAGGGTGAAAATTAGTGGTAAGGTTGCCATCTTCCTATTTCATTACTCCATGTTTAATGAACCAAAATCATAATAATCTTGACCTTTATGTGGAATGAAAGGTATTGAAATAAGCATGCATCTCAAAAGCATTTGAAGGCGCAGCATTATATTGATAGTCAGGTAACCACTAAATGTTGAAATTGAGATCTAGCTTTATTTAAAATATCATATAACCGCTAAACTTTTACAAAATAATAAATTACATCATTAATCACTAAGTTATGGGTGTTTTTTTGGTCACTTAGTTAAAAAAAAAGTATAATTTAGTTATTGAATTATTTGAAAATTTTTGTTTAAGTTAGTAAATTATTCGAAAGTTTTTATTTAATTCACTGACTTGTTAAGTTTTTTCTAAAAAAAATTTCTATCTGTGAACTCTAAGTGACAATTTGAAATTTGACAAGTAGAAAAACATACTTTAGATCCTAGCCGATCTAAACGATCAATGTTGAAGATCGAAGAAAAAAACTATTTGAATTTTGGTTCGCTGATTCATGATGTCCAAAGTTATTTCATGAAAAAAACTACTGTAGAAGAAAAAGGGAAAGAGAACTTTCGATTGTTACAAACAGTACAAATATTTTTTCTAAAAAAAAATTCTATCAGTGAACTCTAAGTGACAATTTGAAATTTGACAAGTAGAAAAACATACTTTAGATCCTAGCCGATCTAAACGATCAATGTTGAAGATCGAAGAAAAAAACTATTTAAATTTTGGTTCGCTGATTCATGATGTCCAAAGTTATTTCATGAAAAAAACTACTGTAGAAAAAAAAGAGAAAGAGAACTTTCGATTGTTACAAACAGTACAAATAGAAAGAGCCACATAGCATCAACTTTAATAGTGGAGCGAATTAAATGAAAACTTTTGAATAGTGCACTGATCAAATTGTAACTTTTTAAATTAAATTATCATAATGAAAATCTACCCACAGTTTAATGACTAATAGTATAATTTACCTTCGAATAATATTTTTAAAATGTTTGACCTTTATTTAAACACTTTAATAAATGTTTGACTTTATATAACTATTTTAAAAAATTTTACTCTTATGTTAACATTCTTTAAAAATTTTCCAAATAATTTAAGGAAGAATTTCACCAAAATTGGTCGCGCAAATTCAAAAGCCATTATAAAATTAAAAAACGTGAGATGATAAGGCATATACTTAGAGAGGCTGATCGTATTGTAAAGATGATTACTACGTATACAAAAAGGGTACATATCTTACCAAAAATCCTTACAGAATTACCTAAAGCCTTAGTAATGATAAAGTTAGGGGTGCTTTTAATTTTACCAGTGTAGTTTAATTCTGTATGATTTTTCTTTAAAAAAAAAAGGTCATAATTTACAAGTACAAAGGTAAGCAACTCCCACGTGGGAAAAACATAACAATGATGAGGATAAATAATGATATTGTATTTACTCTGTACTTACCACCCGCCTAGAAAGATATCTACGCCCTGTGCCTCTCTTAAAAGAAAAGGGGAAAAAAGTGTTTCTGAAATAAGCAGGTGACCTCATCCCACCATCTTTTGTTCCAAGTTATGGTCTTTTCTTTACCAGTTGGAAGAGAGGGGAGATTTCCACACACGTGATGCGACTTCACCACCCCACCCACTTTTTTTTTTTTTTAATTACAAAAAAAGCAAGGGCGAGTAAAGAGTAAAGGGACGAAAGAATAAAGGAGTAAGTGAGGTCAGTAAAACAGTACCTTTGATTGGGATGATATGTATATAAACAATAAAACTTAGTTGGGAATCATTCTCATACGATAAGATTTGTTGCCCCCAACTTCCCTTATCATTTGATTTTGATATTAACGATGAACCTATATCTGTAATGCGTGAAGTAATATTGGGAATATTCCCTTTTACATAAACGGTTCGGAAATCGCCCCCCTCTAATCACACGTAGTTATACGAGATCGATTCTTGTGTTGCCGACAATACCTTTTACAACTGAATTGCAGGGACGGTGTTAGAGCATCTGCCAAAGATGCACCGAAGGTTAGTAAGATAAGAGATCCGATTAGAAGACAGAATAAATTATTAAAACTAAAGAACAGCAAAGACATCTTCCCACATTTACATGATTTTTTTTTTAAATGATGCTCTTTGTCTCTGATACTGAATCGCTTCTCTAATAAAAACCGTCGAATGACATTCCTTCATATGACAAAGAATATTGCTTGTCCTGTTTTAGAGATTCACTTAAGACCATTAGTTATTAATGTGCACGGTCCTTTTTCTCTGTTGCTTAATTAAGAAATTAAAAGAAGTAGGTTACCATATAACAGAGAATGGGTTGGTTTCATTGGTAATTAATATTGATGGGCCATCATGTCAGATTCTCAAGTCACAATCACCAAGCAGCTCCTCCCAAATTCCTACGTTCGGCTGTAGCTTATTACTTTTTCTTCTCTTTTTCAACTTCCATCTCATGCTGAAGCATTTAAGTCTTAAGATAAGGAAAGTGGGCCAATATTTTTATTTGATTAGTTGCGGAGCGCTTTGTTTGAAGTAAATTAAGAGTGTAAAAAGGAAAAGCCCCAAGATTCACCTTTATTTTTTCTAATTTGTTTATCAACATCAACATCAACATCGATATCAATATCAATATCACATCCTTCCTTGTACCGTAAAATATGCATTCGAAGTCAGAAAAAACCTGCTTGGTTGCTAGGCCAAGGCCACCACTTTTAAAGCTCAAATCAAATCCCTTTGTTTTGTTTTAACTCTACAGTACAAATACGACTTTTTTTATAAAATTATGTTAGACTAGTCTAATGTTGTTCATATGTCCGGTCAAGTTCAGGTTAAGTCTTAACAAAATTTCAGGTCCGATTGATATGTTTAGGCCTCATTCTGCTTAAAAAATGAACTTATATTTTTACTTAAATTTAACTCATATTATAGATGTTAAATTAAGGCCTAGTTTAACTTGTTTCGTATTATTATTTTTAAATTATTCTATTATATAAAACAAATTTAAAAGTACAATATATCAAATATATTATAACATTAAACTAAATAATTTCCTAATAAATTTAAAATATATTAAAAATATTAAAACAAAAATTTTTTAACATTTTTTGAAAATACATGTGTCAGAAAAGCAAACCCTTTTTATAATTCAAATCCATATTTCAAACTTTTATTTTTATTCAAATATTCTCATTTTCCAAGCAAACCTTAGTAATAAGATAATGGCTCAATGGTACAGGTTGCACTCGAGACTTGTTGAATAACCTTACGTCTCGATCAACGTTGGGATTATATCTTTGGGACATTCTAAACATGCGGTGAGGATTCAGGGTTTAAATATTTCCTCCCATATTTGCATTTGATCTTTGAATTTATGGAAGCAATTATTTTAATTCAATTAGATTGCCGTATTTAAAATCTTTTTTAGTTTATTATCTTTTTATTTAAAAATTAAAGAGGAGATATATGTAATTCTACCAATTACTACGTAATTGTGATTAACAAATAGTACGACTTTCCTTTATTCCTTTACCGTCTTCAAACTTCGAAGTAGTTTTTGTTTTTAATATCAACAGTTGCATCATTTTGAGATCCCCCTTCCTGGGAAGAAGCTCAACATTTTTATGCTTTTTTTTTAATGACAATCTAGAAAGAGAAGTGGTAATATTAATTAATTAATTAATTAATTTCTTATACATATTTATGAGCTGTATTTTTTAAGAAAATGTTATTATTATTTGGAATCATAAATAATAATAATACAAAAACATGATACATAGTACAAATGATTAATAAATCACTACAAAATAATGTATAAATATGTAAAGTAAATTTAAAAAAAAAATAGAGAAGAACAATTTGGCAATAACTGCAACACTAGAATAATTCAAAAATAAACTAAAAATGCATCAACTTGATCGAATTTGCTTTTTAACTTTGCCGTCATCAAATCGACCTGACGATGAACATCAATCAAACAATAAAAAGTTGTCAAAAGTCCCCAAAAACTCACTGCACCAGTGATGGACAAAAGATTAAGTCTCATATAGCCTATCTTTCTCCTTATCATTTCAAATCTATCACAATCATTATGATTTATCATGACAAACCCCTTCAAGAACGATTTCTAATAGATTTGACGATAGAGACATATTCGGTTCGATTCGATTTTTGAACAAAAATTAAATTGAATCGAATCACTATATTTTATTTTTTTCTTTTAAAACTGATACCACATAAATAAAAATTAAAATATCCAAAACTGATAATTGCGGTTTGGTTTGTTTTTACCAAATTTGAAAAAAAAACAATATTACCTTATTTTGGGCCCAAAAAATCAAAAAATGCATTTCTTGATTTATTTAATTTTCACAACAGTTATAATACACTCTCTAAAATTCATTTATAAAATGAATTAAATAATCAAATTAATATCATAATCATCAATAAAGCTATTTAAAAAATCATTTTAAGTTAAGTTAATAAGTGACAAATTATTCGAAGTTGTTAAATAGAAAGCTAATATATAAATCATCATTATATTGATGTTTTTTTGTATCTTTTCTTTAATCGGTTTTAGTAGTATAACTAAATAATAATGATATGTCATATGATTGACTAAATCAATAACTATCAAACATACATAATTGTGAAATTTTATTTTATTTTTATAAATAAAATATTATAACATTTAATAAACTATTTTCCTAAAATTAGATTTATACTTATACTTATAATTATTATATTTAAGAAATGATACACTTATTCTATTATAAAATTACACTTTTTAATTTTTTTTTAATGAATTATTCCCATAACTTTATCTTTATGTAAGATCATAACTAGTTGTCGTTAATAATAATAATAATAATAATAATAATAATAATAAATAAGGTTAAAAGAGTTAGTCCATATAGATATTAAAATGGTCAAGTTATTATGTTATTAAGCTTAATTTTTTAAACATAGATTTTTTTTTTCATTCGGTTTTGATTTGAATAAAATTGAATTTATTTGGACAAATTGAACCGAACTGAATTGAGCAATTTGGATGATAATACCAACCTAAATTCAAATTGAACAATATAAAATCTGAATCGAATTGAATACATCGGTTTGAATCGATTTTTCAATTTTTTTGGTTTCTTTGTATATCAATATTTGGTGGCACTTTTCAAATCTCACATATACTCTAAAACATGATTAAAAATAAAAATAAAACAATAAACAAAACAAAAATCAAGATATAATAAAACTATAAAACTGTGGACAAATTAAAATGAC
Source organism: Gossypium hirsutum (assembly GCF_007990345.1). NCBI lineage: Eukaryota > Viridiplantae > Streptophyta > Magnoliopsida > Malvales > Malvaceae > Gossypium > Gossypium hirsutum. The sequence continues at coordinate 17,367,568 of NC_053428.1, read as the reverse complement.
GAAATTAAAAATAAAATAAAAAGATGTTGAAGAAACTATGCTCAGCAACAACTTAAAGGCTGTTGTCGTGGCTAATAAAACAAAATTTTAATTTGAAAAAGTTAAGCGGGGAGATTTTTCTACGAAAAGAAGTGAGGGAGAATTTGGAGTATAATTAATAGCTGTACTTGTAGTTCACAATTACACATTATATGAAAGTACGAATGGCGCACATAGTCGGTTTGCTACCGAGGAGCGAGTGGTGTGCTACCGAGGAGCGAGTGGTGTGACCCACTGGCACACACCACACATTGCGAGCCACTAAAGGCTATTTTCATACATATGCAAATGCATTAGGCAAGCATAAAAATTTTGACCGCATCTTTTTAAAGCTTTTTCTTAGTGGCATCCGTGTAAATAAGATCAATTCTAAGGTCCGTTAGTGATAACTTCTTGTATCTATCTATCTGTATGTGCATCTCTCTCTCTATATAAAGTTCCGCCATGAAACAACAAACAATAAAGAAAACCATCACATATTTCTGGAGACAAACAGAGACACACAAAGGACAAAGGGTTCGTGTGTTAGACGGTCACAAAGAAAACCTAAAGCTAAAAACTATTTATTATTATTATTATTTTACTAAGGTTAGTAAGGTATGCCAACTCTCCCATAATCATATCTTCTCTGCTCGTGCCTTCATCATTACTATCTTCAATTGTGTTCCTTCTCTTTTCACTTTTCCTCGATCCATCACTCTTATTTGAGTTCAATTCAAGGTTTTATGTTCATATTCATGATTTTGGGAGAGAATGAATAGCTAGGCTACCCTTCAATTTAATTTATGTATATATATTTTCATTTGTTAGTTGCTGCTGTAGAAAATGAAAGTTTGGCCCTCTTGACGTGATAAGAAGGAACTAAAAAAATCTTTTTTTTTCCATTTGTTTGTATAAGCGAGTTTATAGAGATATTAGATATGAATTTTCAAGTTATTTGTGTTTTAAGGATTTAAATGAATCATGAATCTGGTAGCTGATTTGTTTTTATGCTTTTGGTCTATTATATCTGTATGCTGAATTTTATGCTTTGTCATCTGCTACTGGTAGTGGTTTCTCTCTCCCTCTTTTTTTCATGATAGTACCCTTTTGGTTGGTATGTTGGCTTTCGGTCTATAACCTTTGGGCTTTAACTTTCCTCATATTATTTTATGGGAGAGAGGTTTAAATTGGTACTACCACCGTGCATTTTTTTTTCCACTTGGTTATAGTTTTTGTTGATGTCTTGTGCTTTGGTTGATCAACTCCTGATTCAAAGTTCTAACCATAGTTGCCTAGAGAAAAATTTCCTCTTGTCTTACACCCGTTCTCCATGTGGGCTCCTTTGGTTATTGCTTCTTCTTTTTTCTCTGGTGTTTCATCCCTTGACTGACTGACTGACTGACTGACTATACTGTGCTTCCATCACTTGCATTGTCTAAGCTCTTATTTTCTTGGATTTGTTTTACCAGATTGCCTTTTTTTCCCTTGATATTTCTGCCTTGCACAACCAAAGCAATTAATGGTCCACATTGATGCTGAGGATCAATTCAGTTTTATCCGCATATGAAGGCTTTGCACAATCTTATATCCTTTCTATTAGCAATTGATTTTGCTCAATCAAGCAACTGCTGCTGTTAGGAGAAGGAAAGAAGGAAAGTGTTCAAAAAAATTTGTTATCGCTGCAAACATCATTCAGGAACAAAGAGTTTTTTAGAGGAAGTTTATAGGCAGGTTGGGCTTAGATGCGAGCATCTCCGAAACACCAAAATCCAGCTACCATCCGCAGGTTGTATGACCAACCTGTCAAAGAAAATGATCCATTTTACTTGTCTCGTATCCAGATGTTAGACAATAATGCATGTTCAAATACTGGCGGCCAAGGAACCGATGTCTCGTTTCAAACATGCAAGGACCAAGTTTTTACCCTGGAATCATCCATGGCAGGTGCCGGTTTTGTAGCCTATGATTCCCTTTCTGCTGTAAGCATCTCGTCGAGCAGGAGTCCTTTCTCCCCACACGGTTCTCAATCATGCCTGTCTGATCCTCGTCCTTCCCCTGACAACACTGACGGGTCACCATACAGTGGATCTTCTGTTGTTGATGATAGCAACAAATTGAAGCACAAGCTGCGGGAGCTGGAACTCTCATTGTTGGGGCCTGAATCAGATACTGTAGATAGCTGCAATGGCTGCTTCATTACTGGAGACCACCAAGCTGCTTCCATGGCAAGCTTCAACTGTGCCCAACTGGTGGACTTGGTCCCTAAATTGAACTTGAAACAGATTCTTGTTGCCTGTGGTCAAGCACTTCATGATGATGACATGTTGACAGTGACAGGATTAATGCATGTCTTGGAGAAAATGGTTTCAGTGTCTGGGGAACCTATCCAACGATTGGGTGCTTATGTGCTGGAAGGGCTTAGAGCGAGGTTGGAATCCTCGGGGAGTAATATCTACAGAGCCCTAAAATGCAAAGAGCCAACAAGCTCAGAACTGATGTCTTACATGCATATTCTGTTCAGGATCTGCCCATACTGGAAGTTTGCATACACATCAGGTAATGTTGTCATCAAGGAAGTCTTGGAATATGAAGGAAAAGTTCACATAATTGATTTCCAAATAGCACAGGGCACCCAATGGATGTTCCTTATTGCAGCTCTTGCAAAACGCCCTGGCGGACCACCATCAATCCGCATAACTGGTATTGATGATTCTCAATCAAATCATGCTCGAGGTGGGGGACTTCATATTGTGGGGCAGAGGCTATCTGAATTTGCTCGGTCATACAACGTGCCGTTTGAGTTTCATGATGCTGCTATGTCTGGTTGTGAAATTCAACTAGAGCATCTTAAGGTTCACCCGGGGGAAGCCCTAGCTGTGAACTTTCCATATGTATTGCACCACATGCCGGATGAGAGTGTTAGCATCTGGAATCACAGAGATCGACTATTGAGGCTGGTTAAGAGTTTGTCACCCAAGGTTGTGACTCTCACCGAGCAAGAGTCTAATACGAATACATCTCCATTCTTTTCAAGGTACCTTGAGACACTTGATTATTATTCAGCTATGTTTGAATCAATAGATGTAGCTTGTCCAAGAGACGACAAACAAAGGATCAATGCTGAGCAGCATTGTGTTGCACGCGATATTGTGAATATGATTGCTTGTGAAGGACCTGAGAGGGTGGAAAGGCACGAACTTCATGGAAAGTGGAGGTCAAGATTTATGATGGCTGGTTTTTCACAATATCCGCTGAGCTCGTCAGTAGCTATGGCTGTAAGAGATATGCTGGAGGAGTATGACCATAAGTATAGACTCGAAGAGAGGGAAGGGGCACTCTATCTTGGCTGGGTAAATAGAGCAATGGCGACATTCTCGGCTTGGAGGTGAAAATCCTAATACTCCATGAATTCTGTATATTCTATCCACATTTTTGTTTGTTTTCTAGTTTTCTGTTTAAGAGCAAGGCCATTTAGTGTTAGAGTAAATTAAAGAAATATGAGCTTAGCTTTCGTAGTTTGTTGTTGTTGAGATAGCATTAGGAAAGGGAAGTGCCTTGAACGGCAAAATATCAGCAATGTATCTCCATTCTGCATCTGGACATGAGAAGAGGTCGTTCATTTTTCTCTGACTTTGGCTTCTCATTTGGACATTAGTAGATCAATTTATTGACTTTGCAATTTTAACTGATTAAGAGGGTGAGGATTGAGGAACCCATGGTCACTATCAAATTCTACTACTATCTAGTAAAATGTCCACAAAATCCTTCCATTTACTTAAATAACTGATGCATGGATGGATGGCAGGATATAAGAGGGTCATGCCAGTCTCTGCTGCCTATATTTCTTATAAATTGGAGATGGACAAAATAACGGAAAAAAAGAGAATGTTGAGCATCCACTTTACCTTTTTCCTTGCAGTAGTTATTTGCTCAAATTGAGCATCCACTTCTCTACATTTTGAGTTAAAAGTTTCAAATGCATGATTGAGACATGTAGGTGGCAACTAATGGAACTTCAACACCAAAAACTTTTTATGTAATGAATTTTCCAATTGTACATCCATCGCATGTAATGCGAGATGTTAAGTGTCAACATAAGCAAAAATTCAGCGACTTCTAGTCATGAGAAGGCACTTCGAGGCACCTCTTTTTCTTCTCAGTTTCCTCCTCACAATCTTCTCCATCTACTTCTTGGCAGTTTTCTGAATCTCCTTCGGTTCTTTTCCTCTGAGGGATTACTTGAAAGAAGGAATCTTTCCAGTCTTTTGTCTCCAGGAACTTGAGTAGTATCTCTATAACTTGGTTCACAGTAAGGACCTGCACTTGAAGGAATGAACTGCTAGTTAGACAAGAAAAACTTGGAATAAACATTTGCTTCTTTAATTGCTTGGTAGAAACTTAGCCTGCTAAGTGAGCCAACTACCAAGCATGACTATCAACAGAAACGGTAATCCACACCCTACATCCTAAGCATTGTCTGAAAGAAAGCAGTATAGCTCTCGCATACAATTAAAAAGCTACCCCAAGAGACTTGAGGTTAGCAGATTCCTTTTCAGCTTCTTGCAACTAACATCTAATGCCATAAAAAGTAAAAAAGATCATAAACCAACAGTTTCATCTGAAAGAGGTAAAAACATTCAAGACCCAAATTGTAGTGTACTATATATAACCAAGAATACCTGAGAACTGGACATTTTCATATAAGCTCCAATCGGGAGTTTTGCCGTATGAATTCCCTGTTCCTCTGCTTTCTTCATAGTTATACCTTTCCACCGGTTCCTGTCCACCAATCCGCCGACAATATAAACTTTGGTGGGATCAAGTTCATGTAGCACAGTTTCGGAATCTGCAGTAAGGTACACCAAATCATCTTTCCGATCGGAAAATGCTTTGATATAAGATTGTTTTTCCTTCTCAATAATCCATTTATCGAAACCAGGGAGCCTTTGCAATTGAGTTTCCATCTCCCCTTCGCATCCAGTCAACCAGATGTGAGCAGGAGAACTGCATCTTCCATTCACAGCATAGCAGTACATTATCTGCAGGGTTTGAAAAACATAAGACAACAGTATTCATAAGTGTAATGCAAGAAGAATAACTTAATAAAAGAAACATCTTTAAAACAAAGGGTGTTTTTTGTTTTCTGTTTTTAATGCAAAAACTTCAGACACCTGCTGGACGAGGCTGTGGATCTCAGAGTGGGTCATAAGATGAGAGAATTCAAGGTCGACGACAATGTTTTGGCCTGTCTCCTTGGCTTGGGTCAGTCTCTGGATTTTCTGGCCTCTTTCCTCGGACCTTTTCTCCATCCTCTCTCTCCTCAATTCTTTTCTTGAATCTATGAGCTTAAGCCTTTCGTCTTCGGGTAGGGCGGCCAGTTTCTCTTCCCATTCTTTGCGCTTCCTCTCCGCATCCCTCTGTTTTTGCTCTTTCATTTGTGCTTTCTTCTCGGCTTTCTTCGCCTCGTATTTCTGCTGCTTCAACAGCTTCTTTTGGGCATTCTTCGACAGAGACTGAGGCTGTGGAACGGGACTTGGATTGGGATCGGGAGGGTTTACTTGACCGTTTTGCTCATTTTGCATTGCCTCCATCGTTGTGTTCATATGAGATAACTGGATTTCTGTTCTTTGCGTTTTTGCCTTTTAGGGTTTAAAAGGTTTTGTTCCATTTTCATTAATTGCGTCCGACGTCGTTTAACTTAAGTTTTGCCCGACCCCAGTCAAAACAGGAAAACGGGTCCTAACTCCTAATTAGACGCAGGCGGAAGAGAAGAAGAATAAAATGGGTAATAAGAGCAATTAACCCAAAATCCGAAAAAAAAGGAAAAAATTCAATGCTCTGCTTAGATTTGATTTCATTTGGCAAAAACCGAAACCCATCCTCGCTCGGCCCCCGTCTCTTTCCCGTTTCTTCTCTTCTTCCTGCGATCAACTCCACTGTCCAGGTTACATTTTCCGTTTCCTTCGCATTTTTTATTCAGTATTTTTCTTTAATTCATTTTTATTTGATCATTTGGATTTATGGATATTCTTAAGATCAGGAACGCAAAATCATGATTTAATGACGGTTTAGCTCTCTCTCTCTCTCTCTCTCTCAATGTTATTTCCTTTCTCTTAATATAATTTCGAATTTATTTATTATCTTGATTAGAATATTCACAACAGAATAATTAAAACATAAGTTCTTAAAATTCGTTTTGCAGAAAAAAAATTTTAATTAAAAAAAAAGGTCCACTGGAACATATATATTTATTAAGGTTGTGATTCTGTTGAATTTTGTTTGGGGATGATTATGGAAGGGATAGCAAGCAGATCAGAGTTGCGCAAAGAGCTAGAGAGAGAACGCCGTCGTGTAAGGGACCGGCAAAGAAGGCAGTCTATGAGCCATGAGGAGAGAGAGAAGCATCTCGCTAGACGCCGAAGAAACTATCAATTGCGGAGACAGAGAGCTGAAACTGCTCGGTTATACCCTGCTCCACCTCCCGTTCAATTTGAAGATACAAGCATTTCAACAATTCAATCGCCCTTGAGCAATTCCATTTCAAATATAAGTCCTCAGTTTTATGCTGCCGCTCTTGTGGATCCCAATCATGGACCAGAAAGACTAATGCCGGATACGAGAAGTGCCCAGAGTAGGCTTCCACTTCTTTACCTCTAATGTTAGTGGTTGCCATGTATTTAAAGAAAAAAAAACACTTCGCTTGCGTTCTTACTTGTTCCTTGTAATTTACTCAACAGGTTTAGAAATCCCAGCTCATAAGTTAGCGACTTTACCTGGAAAGGTACGCTTGAATCACATAAAACATCTGGCACGAGCAATACAGAATCCTGTTTGTGATGGGGTTGGGATAGGTGGGATGATGAAGGGAAATGGAACTTCCAATTGTAAGTTGAAGGATTCATCTTAGTTTATATTATTGAAGGATATATGTTAGTCATGTGATTGATGTGCATTTGGAACCATTTATAAATGAACTGCCCCATTTCAGATTACAAATTTATATATTCAAAACCTTCTGTCCAGGTTTAGTATCAAAAGGGGTACGATTAAACCATATTAAACGTCTTGCTCGGGCAGTACATCCTATTGTTCAAGAGGCTCCTAGTCTAAGTCTTCAAACCATAAGAACAGAAGGTAAAAATGTATCTTGTGTATTTTTTAGGTTGTGTTGTGTCACAAAATATTCATTGTTCTTTGCCAAACGTTTTTGCTTTCATAAATTTATTTCATAAGGCAATCTTTAGTGCAGCTGAAAAAAGTTCAGCTTTAGGAAGAAACTCATTTGATAAGGTCTAATGAGCCTATGTTTTACAGTTTAATTACGTTCACAAATTATAGTCTCTGATGGTATATCTGATAAGCTAATAGTTGCTTTTATGATGCAATTTAGTTGGTCCAACAGGACAATTTTATGAGAAGAATAACAAGAACACTTTGCTATTATGTTTTAGGGTGAACATTTCTGTTTTACTGCTGAAGACAGATAGCCATTTTACCGAGTCATACAAATATATTTTGGCTCTTCCCCAGATTCTTTCAGTTGAAGATCTGTAAGTTTATTACACTTGTTAATTTTTTATGGTCTCTTGCATATAGTTGATATTCCCTTCTCATTGCATTGCATATTCTACTGGTTCCATCAGAATTTTTTTCTAATTTGTCTGTAAGGGATGAAACATTTGTATGAACCTAAGTCATCAGCAGACATGTTCATATTGCCTCATTTAGTAATAATTCAGTAATATAGAATGATAGCTATACAGGATTTGGAAACTTGTATTTTGAACTAAAATACACTGTATGCTTTGATTTTTGTTGTCCTATAAGACTTAAGGTAGGCTGGAGGAAAAAAAAAAGGATAATTGCAAAAGCAGAGGAGCATCACAGATGTAGACAAGTCGATGGAGAAGGGTGAGAGGGTTTAGAATTTAGTTGCATGATGATGATGAGAAAAGCGATCTGCTAGGACTAGATTTTCACATATCAAGGGGAGGGCTGCTATCTATTTTAACAAATATATTTGTTGTTTTTCTTCCTCTTTCTTCAGACAGGTTAGGCTTTGTAAATTCTTCTTTTCTTTTTTTTTTTTAATTTCTCAAATTTTCATTTACTTAGATTTCTTAACTGTTTCCTGCCCCCACTCCCGACCAAATTATTTCGATGAGTTGTCATTCATTGCTACTGAGATGGACTATCAGCTCTCGGTTCTTTTAGCTTGGAATTTGGATGTGGGTCTAGAGCTTTATTTTGAGCAAATTAATGGTGCGAAGATAAAGAAACTATGGGGCAGGAGGGAGTTCCAACACTTGGTATTTAACTGAAAACTCAAGATTGAAATGTCACGATCTTCATTTATTTCCCGCTAGTAAAATTTCATCTCTGTCCTATTCACGCCTAAAATTATAAATAAAAAAAAAAACCAAAGAGTCATAAACACGTCTTCAAATGACTATGTTATTTTTTTCTGGGTGTTCTTCATAAATTGAAAAATTAAATGGTGAATTTTTAATTTGAATTATAAAAATGGTTTGGTATTTACTTAAAATACCTATATTTTTTGATAAAGATAAATTTTATATTTTGAATAATTAAATATCAAATAAAAATAATATTTTTTCAATAATCAAAAGTTAAGCTAAATCTGAATTGATTTTTATAATAGATTTTATTTTATTTTTAGTGATATCGTTTCTGATGTGTTTATATTGAAAATAGTCAATTAAATAATTTATAATTTTTGTATCAAATACATTAAATTATTAAACTACATGCTTAACAATATAGATTTGCAAAGCCGCAAATATGCAGATTGGGCTTTGGTGTTGGGCCGTCTGAGATTTAGGTCCTTCATGGTCCTTCAAATATTGTATTCTTATTTCTTACGTAATCGCAACCCTAATGAGCGGCGGCCAGTAACAATTCGTGGTGATCAAAACCAGGCTATAAATTAACACCAGAACACAGCCTTCTTTGACGCGGCAGTGAAGTGATTTCTCTTCTTATACCATAACAAATCTTTTAGTAGTTTCGATTGATTTGGGTCTGTTCTATGTTCAAAGTTATCAGTTTTTGGTTTACTTTCTGCATTAGTCCTTTCAAAATTTTGTAGGTTTTGTTCTCAATTTATGTCCTACATTATTGTTTTATTCTTCTTTGTTTCTTCTCTTGTGTTCAATCTAACGTGACGGGGGATTTGAAATCCTTATCTATAAAGCGGGGCAAACCAAATCATGTTTGTATATCCCGAGGATAACGTCACATAACGACGCTCATTGATGTAGACGGTCCTACCTCCGGGGAGCTCCTCCGTCGATGAGTTGTCTCATATTCCATCGCCTTGTGGAGCAGCGTCGCTGCTTTAACCATTTGGGACTTGCCATGAGACGTACATTCCAATTCTTCTCTTCGCTTTTCGATTTCTCATATTCTGTCTCTTTTTTCTTTTAGTTTTAAGTAAATTAAAGATTTCAACTTTGATCTGGTTTTAGTTTTGGTAGT